>NW_026990829.1:0-41061 GCF_036250125.1 Pseudopipra pipra
TTATCCTAGCCCTTCTCTTAGCAATTACAATCTGACTGCCTCTCCCCCTACCATTTCCCCTCACTGACCTAAACCTAGGTATACTTTTCCTCCTGGCCCTCTCCAGCTTAGCAGTTTACTCAATTCTATGATCAGGGTGGGCCTCTAATTCAAAATATGCTCTGATTGGCGCCCTCCGAGCAGTCGCACAAACCATTTCCTATGAGGTTACCCTAGCCATTATTCTCCTATCTGTAATTATTCTAAGTGGTAATTATACCCTTAACACCCTTGCTATTACACAAGAACCTCTTTACCTCATTTTCTCCTCCTGACCTCTAGCAATAATATGATATATTTCCTCACTTGCTGAAACAAACCGCGCCCCATTTGACCTAACAGAAGGAGAATCTGAACTAGTCTCAGGGTTTAATGTAGAATATGCTGCAGGTCCATTTGCCTTATTCTTCCTAGCTGAATATGCTAATATTATACTAATAAATGCACTCACAACCATTCTATTCCTGAACCCCAGCTCACTCAATCTCCCTCAAGAATTCTTCCCTCTAACTCTAGCTACAAAAACCCTCCTCCTGTCCGCAGGCTTCTTATGAATCCGCGCCTCTTACCCTCGATTCCGCTATGATCAACTCATACATTTACTCTGAAAAAACTTCCTACCCCTAACACTAGCCTTATGCCTATGACATACTAGCCTCCCTATCTCATATGCAGGCCTACCTCCCTACCTAAGATAACCAAGGAAATGTGCCTGAATCCAAAAGGGTTACTATGATAAAGTAAACATAGAGGTATACCAACCCTCTCATTTCCTAAACTTAGAAAAGTAGGAATCGAACCTACACTAAAGGAATCAAAATCCTCTATACTCCCTCTATATTATTTTCTAGTAAGGTCAGCTAATTAAGCTATCGGGCCCATACCCCGAAAATGATGGTTTAACTCCTTCCCTTACTAATGAATCCTCAAGCTAAATTAATCTCTACAGCAAGCTTACTCTTGGGAACCTCCATCACAATTTCAAGCAACCACTGAATAACAGCATGAATTGGCTTAGAGATTAACACTTTAGCTATCCTTCCCTTAATCTCTAAAACCCACCATCCACGAGCCATTGAAGCTTCTACTAAATACTTTCTGACCCAAGCAACCGCATCCACACTACTCCTATTTGCTAGCATGATCAACGCATGATTTTCTGGTCAATGAGACATCACCCAACTAACCCACCCTATATCATGCATACTATCAACAGTTGCAATTTCAATCAAACTAGGCTTAGTCCCATTCCATTTCTGATTTCCAGAAGTCCTTCAAGGCTCAACCATAACAACATGCCTCCTACTAGCTACAATTATAAAATTTCCACCAATTACCCTATTCTACTTAACATCCCCATCACTTAACTCAACCCTCCTAACTTCAATAGCTATCGCCTCCGCAGCCCTAGGAGGCTGAATAGGGTTAAATCAAACTCAAACTCGCAAAGTCTTAGCCTTTTCATCCATCGCCCACCTTGGATGAATAACTATTATTCTCAACTATGACCCCAATCTAACTTTAATTACCTTTTATCTCTATACCATAACAACTTCCGCTATCTTCCTTATTCTCAACACAACCAATACCCTAAAATTATCCACTGTAATAACCACATGAACCAAAATTCCCCCATTAACTACAATTTTCATGCTCACTCTCCTCTCCCTCGCAGGCCTCCCTCCCCTAACAGGATTTCTACCCAAATGATTAATTATTCAAGAACTCACTAAGCAAGAACTAACTGCAACAGCCACAGCCATTTCTCTACTCTCTTTACTCGGACTTTTCTTCTACCTACGTCTAGCCTACTGTGCAACTATCACACTACCCCCAAACTTCACCAACTACATAAAACAATGACAGACTAACAAACCAACTAATCCCTTAACTACAATCTTTACTTCTCTGTCAATCATACTCCTACCATTATCCCCCATAGTACTTACTATTTCCTAGAAACTTAGGTTACTTAAACCGAAGGCCTTCAAAGCCTTAAACAAGGACCAGCTCTCCTTAGTTTCTGCTAAAATTCACAGGATATTAACCTGTATTTCCTGAATGCAACTCAAGCGCTTTAATTAAGCTAGAATCTCTTTCTAGACAGATGGGCCTCGATCCCATAAAACTTTAGTTAACAGCTAAATGCCCTATCCAACAGGCTTCTGCCTACTAGATCCTGGTGTATATTTGATACACATCAATGAGCTTGCAACTCAACATGAACTTCACTACAGAATCGATAAGAAGAGGAATCAAACCTCTGTAAAAAGGACTACAGCCTAACGCTTCAACACTCAGCCATCTTACCT
Organism: Pseudopipra pipra; assembly: GCF_036250125.1. Taxonomy (NCBI): domain Eukaryota; kingdom Metazoa; phylum Chordata; class Aves; order Passeriformes; family Pipridae; genus Pseudopipra; species Pseudopipra pipra. Next base: position 2,352 of record NW_026990829.1, read on the forward strand.
ATGACTTTTATCAACCGTTGACTATTCTCTACCAATCACAAAGACATCGGCACACTTTACCTTATTTTCGGTGCATGAGCTGGTATAATTGGTACAGCCCTAAGTCTCCTCATTCGAGCAGAACTAGGACAACCAGGAACCCTTTTAGGCGATGACCAAATCTATAATGTAATCGTCACCGCACATGCATTTGTTATAATTTTCTTTATAGTAATACCTATTATAATTGGAGGGTTTGGTAACTGACTAGTCCCATTAATAATTGGCGCCCCCGACATGGCATTCCCACGAATAAATAATATAAGCTTCTGACTTCTTCCCCCATCCTTCTTACTACTTTTAGCATCTTCCACAGTTGAAGCTGGGGCCGGGACAGGATGAACAGTATACCCACCCCTAGCTGGAAACCTAGCCCACGCTGGTGCATCAGTAGACCTCGCCATTTTCTCCCTTCACCTAGCAGGTGTCTCCTCTATCCTCGGAGCAATCAACTTTATTACTACAGCAATTAACATAAAACCACCTGCTCTTTCACAATACCAAACCCCCCTATTTGTTTGATCCGTCCTAATCACCGCAGTACTACTTCTCCTCTCCCTACCAGTTCTAGCTGCTGGCATTACAATACTTCTAACAGATCGAAACCTAAACACTACATTCTTCGACCCCGCAGGAGGTGGAGACCCAATTTTATATCAACACTTATTTTGATTTTTTGGACACCCAGAAGTCTACATCCTTATTCTGCCAGGATTCGGAATTATCTCCCACGTCGTAGCCTACTACGCTGGTAAAAAAGAACCCTTCGGCTACATAGGCATAGTCTGAGCCATATTATCTATTGGTTTCCTAGGCTTCATCGTATGAGCCCACCACATATTCACAGTTGGAATGGACGTAGATACCCGAGCATACTTTACATCTGCTACCATAATTATTGCAATTCCTACTGGCATTAAAGTTTTCAGTTGACTAGCCACCCTACATGGTGGGACAATTAAATGAGACCCACCCATACTATGAGCCCTAGGCTTCATTTTCCTCTTCACCATTGGTGGACTAACAGGTATCGTTCTTGCTAACTCCTCCCTAGATATTGCCTTACACGATACCTACTACGTAGTTGCACACTTCCACTACGTACTGTCTATGGGAGCAGTATTCGCCATCTTAGCTGGCTTCACACATTGATTCCCACTATTTACTGGTTACACCCTCCATCCTACGTGAGCTAAAGCCCACTTCGGGGTAATATTCTTTGGGGTTAACCTAACATTCTTCCCACAACATTTCCTAGGTTTAGCTGGTATACCACGTCGATACTCAGACTATCCAGATGCTTATACCTTATGGAATTCCCTATCCTCCATTGGCTCCCTTATCTCCATGATAGCCGTAATTATACTGATATTTATTATCTGAGAAGCCTTCGCATCCAAACGAAAAGTATTACAACCAGAACTTACTTCCACAAACATCGAATGAATTCACGGCTGCCCTCCCCCTTACCACACCTTCGAAGAACCAGCTTTTGTTCAAGTACAAGAAAGGAAGGAATCGAACCCTCATAAGCTGGTTTCAAGCCAACCGCATCTAACCACTCATGCTTCTTTCTTATGGGTTGTTAGTAAAATAATTACATAGTCTTGTCAAGACTAAATCACAGGTGAAAACCCAGTACATCCCACCTTCCACATTATGGCCAACCACTCTCAACTTGGTTTTCAAGACGCTTCATCCCCTATTATAGAAGAACTCATCGAATTTCATGATCATGCCCTAATAGTTGCTCTAGCCATCTGTAGCCTAGTTCTATACCTCCTAGCTCTTATACTCATAGAAAAACTATCCTCTAACACCGTCGACGCACAAGAAGTAGAACTTGTCTGAACAATTCTACCTGCCATCGTCCTAATTATACTAGCCCTCCCATCCCTTCAAATCCTCTACATAATAGACGAAATCGACGAACCCGACCTTACCCTTAAAGCCATTGGTCATCAATGATATTGATCCTATGAATACACAGACTTCAAAGATTTATCCTTTGACTCTTACATGTTACCAACCACAGACCTACCACTTGGTCACTTCCGCCTCCTAGAAGTTGATAACCGCATTGTTATCCCAATAGAATCCCCAATCCGAGTTATCGTCACAGCTGATGATGTCCTCCACTCATGAGCCGTGCCCAGCCTTGGTGTAAAAACCGATGCAATTCCAGGACGACTAAATCAAACTTCCTTCATCACAACCCGCCCTGGAATCTTCTACGGCCAATGCTCAGAAATCTGTGGAGCCAATCACAGCTTCATACCCATTGTAGTGGAATCAGCTCCTCTAACAGACTTCGAAAACTGATCTTCACTTCTAACATCCTAATCATTAAGAAGCTATGAACCAGCACTAGCCTTTTAAGCTAGAGAAAGAGGACTACCCATCCTCCTTAATGACATGCCTCAGCTAAACCCAGCGCCCTGACTCTTTATTATACTTACTTCATGACTCACTTTTTCCCTCATCCTTCAACCTAAACTTTTATTATTTACTCCAACCAACTCGCCATCCAACAAAACATTATCCACTATAAAAACTTACCCTTGAGACTGACCATGAACCTAAGCTTCTTCGACCAATTTATAAGCCCAACACTTCTAGGAATCCCCCTTATTCTGATCTCTCTATTGTTCCCAACTCTCTTGCTTCCCTCCCCTGGCAACCGATGAGTTACAAATCGTCTTTCAACGCTTCAACTCTGATTCTTCCACCTAATTACAAAACAACTGATAACCCCATTAAACAAAAAAGGCCACAAATGAGCCCTAATCTTATCATCACTCATAATCATACTATTAATAATCAACCTATTAGGCCTTTTACCCTACACATTCACACCTACTACTCAACTATCAATAAACCTAGCCCTTGCCTTCCCCCTATGACTTGCTACACTATTAACAGGCCTACGAAACCAACCCTCAGCTTCCCTAGGACACCTCTTGCCAGAAGGTACCCCAACACCCCTAATCCCTGCCCTTATCATAATCGAAACAACAAGCCTTCTCATTCGTCCACTTGCCTTAGGAGTCCGCCTTACAGCCAACCTCACAGCAGGACATCTACTTATCCAACTCATTTCTACAGCCACTGCTGTCCTCCTTCCCATTATACCTGCAGTATCCCTCTTAACCACAGCTATTCTCCTTCTCCTAACAATTTTAGAAGTAGCCGTAGCAATAATCCAAGCCTATGTCTTTGTACTACTACTAAGCCTTTACTTACAAGAAAACATTTAACCTTTAATGACACACCAAGCCCACTCCTTCCATATAGTAGACCCAAGCCCCTGACCCATTTTCGGAGCTGCGGCCGCTCTCCTTACTACCTCCGGATTGGCCATATGATTCCATCACAATTCCATGCAACTCTTACTCCTAGGCCTGCTTTCCATAATTTTAGTAATAATTCAATGATGGCGTGATATCGTACGAGAAAGCACATTCCAAGGTCACCATACTCTAACAGTCCAAAAAGGCTTACGCTACGGAATAATTCTATTCATTACCTCCGAAGCCTTCTTCTTTCTAGGATTCTTCTGAGCATTCTTTCACTCTAGCTTAGTCCCCACCCCAGAACTCGGAGGGCAATGACCCCCTATGGGAATCAAACCCCTCAATCCAATAGAAGTACCTCTACTAAACACTGCCATCCTTTTAGCTTCAGGAGTTACCGTTACATGAGCTCATCATAGCATTACAGAAGGTAACCGAAATCAAGCTACTCAGGCCCTACTCATAACTGTCCTGTTAGGATTCTACTTTACAGCACTTCAAGCAATAGAATATTATGAAGCGCCATTCTCAATTGCTGATGGAATCTATGGATCCACCTTCTTTGTAGCCACAGGATTCCATGGCCTTCACGTAATCATTGGGTCATCCTTTCTCTTAATTTGCCTTTTCCGTCTCATCAAATTCCATTTCACACCCAACCACCACTTTGGCTTTGAAGCAGCGGCTTGATACTGACATTTTGTTGATATTATCTGACTATTCCTCTATATAACAATCTACTGATGAGGATCCTGCCTTTCTAGTATATTAATTACAATTGACTTCCAATCTCTAAAATCTGGATCAAAACCAGAGAAAGGCAATTAACATAATCCTCTTTATATTTACAACCTCTCTATCACTATGTATTATCCTAACTTCATTAAACCTTTGACTGGCTCAAATAAATCCAGATTCAGAAAAACTATCCCCATATGAATGTGGCTTTGACCCACTGGGCTCAGCCCGTCTCCCTTTTTCAATCCGATTCTTTCTTGTCGCAATCTTATTTCTCTTGTTCGACCTAGAAATCGCCCTCTTACTACCCCTCCCATGAGCTACTCAACTTCTCTCCCCCCTCAATACTTTAACCTGAACCTTCGCCATTATTCTCCTCCTCGCATTCGGATTAATCTATGAATGGATACAAGGGGGCTTAGAATGAGCAGAATAACTACAGAAAGTTAGTCTAATTAAGACAGTTGATTTCGGCTCAACAAACCACAGTCCCACTCTGTGACTTTCTCAATGACCTTTCTACATTTAAGCTTCTACTCTGCCTTCGCCCTAAGCAGCCTAGGACTAGCCTTTCACCGAATACACCTAATTTCCGCCCTACTATGCTTAGAAAGTATAATACTATCCATATACATTGCCCTATCCATGTGGCCCATCCAAACCCAAACAACATCCCCCTCCCTAATACCCATTCTCATACTAGCATTTTCAGCCTGTGAAGCAGGCGCCGGCCTGGCAATTCTAGTAGCTTCCACCCGAACTCACGGGTCAGATCATTTGCATAATCTAAACCTTCTACAATGCTAAAAATTATTCTCCCCACGATCATACTACTCCCTATAACCCTCCTATCACCCCAAAAATTTCTTTGACTTAATGTCACTTCCCACAGCCTCTTAATCGCAACCGCCAGCTTACAGTGACTCTCTTCAACCTACCACCCTAACAAGAACCTATCCCCATGACTTGGTATCGACCAAATTTCATCCCCCTTATTAGTCCTATCTTGTTGACTTCTGCCCCTTATAATGTTAGCAAGCCAAAATCACCTCCAGCAAGAGCCCCCTACACGAAAATATATATTTATCATAACCATAATCCTTGCTCAACCATTTATCATCCTGGCCTTCTCAGCCTTAGAACTGATATTGTTTTATATTGCATTCGAAGCAACCTTAATCCCTACTCTAATTCTAATTACACGATGGGGCAGCCAACCAGAACGTTTAAGTGCTGGGGTCTACCTCTTATTCTATACCCTAGTCAGTTCTCTTCCCCTATTAGTTGCGATCCTTTATCTTCACACTCAAACAGGGTCCATGCACATCATTATAATAAAACTTTCACATCCATCCCTTACAAACTCCTGAACAGGCCTCATATCAAGCCTAGCCCTACTACTCGCTTTCATAGTAAAAGCCCCCCTTTATGGATTACACCTATGACTCCCAAAAGCCCACGTAGAGGCACCAATCGCAGGGTCCATACTTCTAGCCGCACTCCTCCTCAAACTTGGAGGGTACGGCATTATACGTATCTCAATGGTCTTAAACTCCCTGCTCGACTACCTCTACTACCCATTCCTAACCTTAGCCCTATGAGGGGCATTAATAACAAGCTCCATCTGCCTACGCCAAATTGACCTTAAATCTCTAATCGCCTACTCCTCGGTAAGCCATATAGGCCTAGTCATTGCCGCAACAATAATCCAAACCCATTGATCTTTTTCAGGAGCGATAATCTTGATAATTTCACATGGACTCACCTCTTCCATACTATTTTGCCTAGCTAATACAAATTATGAACGCATACACAGCCGCACCCTCCTCTTAACACGAGGCCTACAACCCCTCCTACCTCTCATAGGAATCTGATGACTTCTAGCTAACCTAACTAACATGGCTCTTCCTCCTACCACTAATCTAATAGCTGAACTAACTATCATAATTGCTCTCTTCAATTGATCTGCATTCACTATCATCCTAACCGGAATCGCAACTCTACTGACTGCAGCCTACACCCTCTACATACTCCTTATAACCCAACGAGGACCAACCCCAACTTACATCACAACTACCCAAAATTCGAATACGCGAGAACATCTCCTTATAACACTCCACATTCTACCCTCCCTTCTCCTCATCCTAAAACCAGAACTAATCTCAGGAATCCCCATATGCAAGCATAGTTTTAAGCCAAACATTAGACTGTGATCCTAAAAATAGAAGTTAAACTCTTCTTGCCTGCCGAGGGGAGGTTTAACCAACAAGAACTGCTAACTCTTGCATCTGAGCCTAAGACCTCAGCCCCCTTACTTTTAAAGGATAATAGCAATCCACTGGTCTTAGGAGCCATTCATCTTGGTGCAAGTCCAAGTAAAAGTAATGGACTTTCCATTAATTCTCAACACCTCCATATTCCTAACCTTGGCCATTCTTTCTACTCCTATTCTTCTTCCCCTTCTATCCAAGAACTATCAAAACTCCCCAACCACCATTATATATACTGTCAAAACTTCCTTCATGACCAGTTTAATTCCCATAATCCTCTCTATCTATTCTAATATGGAAAACACTACCTTCTATTGAGAGTGAAAATTCATTACAAACTTCAAAATCCCTTTTAACCTTAAAATAGACCAATACTCCTTAATATTCTTCCCCATTGCTCTATTCGTAACATGATCTATTCTACAATTCGCAACATGGTACATAGCCTCAGAACCTCATGCCACAAAATTCTCTCTCTACCTCTTAATTTTCCTCATTGCTATGCTAATCTTAATTATCGCCAACAACATATTCCTCCTATTTATTGGCTGAGAAGGAGTTGGAATTATATCCTTCCTCCTAATCGGATGATGATACGGCCGAGCAGAAGCTAACACCGCCGCACTCCAAGCCGTACTTTATAATCGTATCGGAGATATCGGACTGATCCTCTGCATAGCATGATTAGCCTCTTCAATCAATACATGAGAAATTCAACAACCATCTTACCCAAACCAAATACCCTTACTTCCTCTTATAGGACTCATTTTAGCAGCCACAGGTAAATCCGCCCAATTCGGCCTCCACCCGTGACTCCCAGCCGCTATAGAAGGACCAACTCCTGTATCCGCTCTACTCCATTCCAGTACAATAGTAGTTGCCGGAATCTTTCTATTAATTCGCACTCACCACATATTATGTAGTAATCAAATCGCTCTAACTGCGTGCCTCTGTATAGGTGCCCTATCCACACTATTTGCCGCTACATGCGCTCTTACCCAAAACGACATCAAAAAAATTATTGCTTTCTCTACATCCAGCCAATTAGGCCTAATAATAGTTACTATTGGCTTAAACCTACCCCAACTAGCCTTTCTACATATTTCCACCCACGCATTCTTCAAAGCCATACTCTTCCTCTGCTCTGGATCTATCATCCATAGCCTCAACGGTGAACAAGACATCCGAAAAATAGGAGGTCTACAAAAATTACTCCCTACAACCACTTCATGTCTGACAATCGGAAACCTAGCTCTCATAGGAACCCCATTTCTAGCAGGGTTCTACTCAAAAGACCTCATCATCGAAAGCCTCAACACCTCCTACTTAAACACCTGAGCGCTCCTTCTAACACTTGTAGCCACATCATTTACTGCAACTTATAGCCTGCGTATAACCCTACTAGTACAAACCGACTACACCCGAATTCCTTCTATTACCCCCATTAATGAAAACAACCCAGCAGTCACAAACCCAATCACCCGTCTTGCTCTCGGAAGTATCATGGCTGGATTACTAATCACCTCTTATATTTCTCCCACAAAAACCCCTCCTATAACTATGCCTCTTCTTACAAAAACCACAGCCATCATTATCACAACATTAGGTATTATTCTAGCACTGGAACTATCAAAACTCACGCATTCACTCACCCTTCCTAAGCAAAATATGACTATAAACTTCTCCAACACTCTAGGATACTTTAATCCCCTCATACACCGCCTCAGCTCCACCAACCTCCTAAGCAACGGCCAAAACATTGCATCCCACCTAATCGACCTATCCTGATATAAAAAAATTGGCCCAGAAGGACTAGCAATCCTTCAACTCAAAACATCTAAAACCCTAACTACTTTCCACTCCGGATTAATCAAAACCTACCTAGGAACCTTCGCTCTGTCTATCTTAATTATTATCTCACTTACACAGAACTAAAAATTAATGACCCCCAACCTACGAAAACATCATCCTCTTCTAAAAATAATCAATAACTCCTTAATTGATCTCCCAACACCATCAAACATTTCCGCTTGATGAAATTTCGGATCTCTCCTAGGCATCTGCCTAATAATTCAAATTACCACTGGCCTTTTACTGGCAATGCACTATACAGCAGATATCACTCTAGCATTCACATCCGTTGCTCATACATGTCGAAATGTCCAATTCGGTTGACTGATCCGAAACCTCCACGCAAACGGTGCCTCCTTCTTCTTCATGTGCATCTACCTACACATTGGACGAGGATTCTACTATGGTTCCTACCTATATAAAGAAACCTGAAACACAGGAGTTGTTCTCCTCCTAACTTTAATAGCAACTGCTTTCGTAGGATATGTTCTCCCATGAGGCCAAATATCATTCTGAGGCGCCACAGTAATTACTAACTTATTCTCAGCTATCCCCTATATTGGCCAAACACTTGTAGAATGAGCCTGAGGAGGGTTCTCAGTTGATAACCCTACGCTCACCCGATTCTTCGCCCTTCACTTCCTTCTCCCATTCTTGATTGCAGGTCTCACTTTCATTCACCTAACCTTCCTACATGAAACAGGCTCAAACAACCCCCTAGGCATTCATTCAGACTGTGATAAAATCCCATTTCACCCTTACTTCTCAATGAAAGACGTGTTAGGCCTTCTATTCCTCCTCATCCCACTAATAACACTTGCTATATTCTCACCTAACCTTTTAGGAGACCCAGAAAATTTTACACCTGCAAATCCATTAGTTACACCTCCTCATATTAAACCTGAATGATACTTCCTATTTGCATATGCTATTCTACGATCAATCCCTAACAAATTAGGAGGAGTCCTAGCTCTCGCTGCCTCCGTCCTAATTCTATTTTTAGCCCCATTCCTCCACATGTCAAAGCAACGAACAATAACCTTCCGACCCATCTCCCAACTCCTATTTTGAATCCTAGTTACTAACCTTTTGATCCTTACATGAATCGGTAGTCAACCAGTTGAACATCCATTTATCATCATTGGGCAACTTGCATCAGCTACCTACTTTACTATCATCCTTATCCTATTCCCCACTATCAGCCTTCTAGAAAACAAGATACTTAATCTCTAACTACTCTAATAGTTTATAAAAAACATTGGTCTTGTAAACCAAAGATTGAAGATCACCCCCTTCTTAGAGTTGTCCAAAAAAATTCAAGTTCCCAAAAAAATATTCAAGTTCCTCAAATTTCCCAATTAATACGTACATGGGGGGCCCCCCCTCCCCCCATACGCTATGGTATGTATTACTTTGCATCGCATTCTCCACCACATTAGACATAAAATCCATGCAGGAAACTCAGGCATACCATTATTGTAAAACCAACCAAATCTTCACATCTTCTCCCATACCATCCAAAACCGGCCATAGACAGATCTAGGCACATTCCCATACAACCTCATAACATGTCATGTTCTAGGAACAATCCCGCTAATCGGACTAAAACCTAACACCGCTAACTTTCGCATAAAAACCTTCACAACACGAGGAACCTCCAAAGACCCAGAATCCACCGTTCAAGGACCTCTCACCACTTAACCTTGCTCTATGTACTGACCAAGAGGCGCTGGGTTATTTATTAATCGTACCTCTCACGAGAAACCAGCAACCCGGCGTTAGTAATGTTTATCATGCCCAGCTTCAGGTGCGTTCTTTCATCTACCACCCTACACCCGCTCTCATAAATTGCTCTTTGTCGCCTCTGGTTCCTCGGTCAGGGCCATAACTTGCTTAATTTTCCTAAACTTGCGCTCCGTTACTAATGGTTGGGGATGCTTGGCCAATTTGGACCTCGTGATCGCGGCATTTTCCCTTTTCTATACTTTTGGTTTTTTTTTTGGGGTAGATCTCAATAAGCCCTTCAGAGTGCTCCGCCAGGGGGCTCCCATATATGGTTGACATGTACCCCTTGTGGTCGGCGAGCGGTTTTCTCACTTTCGCGGGTAAATTAATGATATGGTAGGCAGGATGCTTCTCGGTCTCATACTGTTGCACTGATTCACCGTCAGGTGCTGTTGGCTTGGTTTCTCAATTACGTCTCTCATCAAGTTGCAGTTTAATTAATGCACGCCAGACATATTTTTTCTTGAAAATTTCACAAAAAATCACAAAAAATCACAAAAAATTTTGTCATTTTTGCAATGATCTAGGGACTTTTCCCTTATTCATCACTAATTTTCGTTAAAAAATTTTTTAACAAAAATTTTTTATTTTACAAACATTCCATTTCCCTAATTTCCCAATCAATAAAATTTGCATCATCAATTTGTAAAAATTTTTTATCCAACTTGTTACACCCCATTTTTTCCTTTCATCATTTGTTTGTTTATTCATTCGTTTACACTTAAACTCACCCCATTTTTTCCTTTCATCATTTGTTTGTTTATTCATTCGTTTACACTTAAACTCACCCCATTTTTTCCTTTCATCATTTGTTTGTTTATTCATTCGTTTACACTTAAACTCACCCCATTTTTTCCTTTCATCATTTGTTTGTTTATTCATTCGTTTACACTTAAACTCACCCCATTTTTTCCTTTCATCATTTGTTTGTTTATTCATTCGTTTACACTTAAACTCACCCCATTTTTTCCTTTCATCATTTGTTTGTTTATTCATTCGTTTACACTTAAACTCACCCCACTACCTTCTACCCATTTCCCCGCCTAATTGGCAACCTTAACTATTTTCTTTCCCCTTCCAACCCCACCACCCCAATTAACACTTTTTTCCTACACTCCTCTAATAATTAACCCCAAATCTTATCCCCTTACCCCTCAGAAAAAAAGGAATCAAACCCTTATCACCAACTCCCAAAGCTGGTATTTTCATTAAACTATTTTCTGAATTTGCCCCCTTAAACCGCCCGAATTGCCCCCCGAGATAATCCTCGCACAAGCTCTAGCACAACAAACAACGTCAACAACAAGCCCCAACCTGCAACTAAAAATTGCCCCACCCCCCAAGAATAAAACATAGCCGCACCCTCAAAATCTAGCCGAACTGGCAAAACACCCCCACTATCCACCGTATCCAACCCCAATCACCGTAACCCTGATAACCCCATAACAAACACCCCTCCCCCCAGCGCTAAAACTAACCCAACCCCATACCCCACAACCCGCCAGTCCCCTCAAGCTTCAGGATACGGATCCGCTGCTAATGAAACCGAATACACAAAAACCACTAACATCCCACCCAAATATACTAAAAATAACACCAATGACACAAAAGACACCCCCAAACTCATTAACCATCCACACCCTACAACAGACGCTAACACCAACCCAACCACTGCATAATAAGGAGAAGGATTAGAAGCCACTGCCAACCCCCCCAAAATAAAACTAACACTTAAAAAAAGTATAAAATACGTCATAACAATTCCTGCTTGGCTTCTACCCAAGACCTTTGGCCTGAAAAACCACCGTTGTAATTTCAACTACAAGAACACATAATCTTAACTAAACCTACTTATTCAATCCAACAATCAAACCTCCTTCTACACTTCCAATTGCTCAACCAACACATTTTTGTTATCCACCAAACTATTTCCCCAACCACCTAAAACCCACTAACCGAACCAATCCTAAATCAACATCAACTACCTCCATAACTAAAACATAAACCCTAATAATAACCACTTGACCCAAAAACAATCCTAGTTCTTGTAGCTTACAATAAAGCATAACACTGAAGATGTTAAGACGGCTATTACACATACCCAAGGACAAAAAAGACTTAGTCCTAACCTTACAGTTAGTTCTTGCCAAATATATACATGCAAGTATCCGCGCCCCAGTGAAAATGCCCTCAATACCTTAAAAAGACAGTAGGAGCAGGCATCAGGCACACTTCCCCAATTGCAGCCCAAAACGCCTTGCATCGCCACACCCCCAAGGGTACTCAGCAGTAATTAATATTAAGCAATAAGTGTAAACTTGACTTAGTTAAAGCAACTTATCAGGGTTGGTAAATCTTGTGCCAGCCACCGCGGTCACACAAGAAACCCAAATTAACTTTATACGGCGTAAAGAGTGGCTTTTCACTATCACTTCAACTAAGACTGACATGCAACCAAGCTGTTATAAGCATAAGATGCATTTAATACTCCCATAAAAACGATCTTAGTCCCATGATCAACAAAACCCCACGAAAGCCAGGACACAAACTGGGATTAGATACCCCACTATGCCTGGCCCTAAATCCCGATGCTTTCACCACTTAAGCATCCGCCTGAGAACTACGAGCACAAACGCTTAAAACTCTAAGGACTTGGCGGTGCTCCAAACCCACCTAGAGGAGCCTGTTCTATAATCGATAACCCACGATACACCCAACCATCCCTAGCCAAATCAGCCTATATACCGCCGTCGTCAGCTCACCCCTAAACTGAGGGTTCAACAGTGAGCACAATAGCAACCCCACCCGCTAATAAGACAGGTCAAGGTATAGCTCATGGGGTGGTAGAAATGGGCTACATTTTCTAGCATAGAAAACCCCTTCCCACGACAGGGAGCGTGAAACCACTCCCAAAAGGCGGATTTAGCAGTAAAGCAGGATAATAATGCCCCCTTTAAGTTGGCTCTGAAGCACGTACATACCGCCCGTCACCCTCCTCACAAGCTACAACCAATCTTATTCATAATAGGCTCTCAAGCTAAAGATGAGGCAAGTCGTAACAAGGTAAGTGTACCGGAAGGTGCACTTAGTTTACCAAGACGTAGCTATAAAAAAAGCATTCAGCTTACACCTGAAAGATATCTGCTCCTCACCAGATCGTCTTGAAGCCTAACTCTAGCTCTGCTACCAAATTACATATGAACTAAACCATGCCACCCACTAAATCAAAGCATTCTCTCACTTAACCTAGTATAGGCGATAGAAAGGTGAACTCAAGACGCGATAGAGACCATGTACCGTAAGGGAAAAATGAAATAACAATGACAAGCCAAGCGCTAAATAGCAAAGACCAATCCTTGTACCTTTTGCATCATGATTTAGCAAGAACTTCCCAAGCAAAATGCCAATTTAAGCTTGCCGCCCCGAAACCCAAGCGAGCTACTTACGAGCAGCTATTTACTGAGCAAACCCGTCTCTGTTGCAAAAGAGTGGGATGACTCGTTAGTAGTGGTGAAAAGCCAATCGAGCTGGGTGATAGCTGGTTGCCTATGAAACGAACCTTAGTTCTCTCTTAATTCACCCCCCCAGGACTATATTCAACCCACATGAAATGAATTAAGGGTTATTTAAAGGAGGTACAGCTCCTTTAAAAAAGAGCACACTCTCTTCCAGCGGATAAATTAAATTGTTCCTCAACTGTGGGCCTTCAAGCAGCCACCATTAAAGAGTGCGTCAAAGCTCTGTACCTAAAAATCCTAATCTTCCTATGACTCCCTCTTCCTTAATAGGCTAACTTATGATAAATAAGAGAATTAATGCTAAAATAAGTAACTAGGGACCCCCCCCTCTACGGCACAAACTTACATTATAACATTATTAACAAACTACAGGATATTTTCTAACCCTAACAAGATCCTATATCTAAAACCTTGTTAACCCACCTACGGAGTGCCTCTCAAAGACGATTTAAATCTGTAAAAGGAACTAGGCAAAACCAAGGCCCGACTGTTTACCAAAAACATAGCCTTTAGCTAAGTCAAGTATTAAAGGTGAAGCCTGCCCAGTGACAATAAGTTCAACGGCCGCGGTATCCTAACCGTGCAAAGGTAGCGCAATCAATTGTCCCATAAATCGGGACTTGTATGAATGGCTTAACGAGGTCTTAACTGTCTCCTACGGATAATCAGTGAAATTGATCTTCCTGTGCAAAAGCAGGAATAACTTCATAAGACAAGAAGACCCTGTGGAACTTTAAAACCTGCTACCATCCCCACCAACAATTTTCCTCCACAGGACCCACTCCCTCGGATTTTACTGGTACGCATTTTTTGGTTGGGGCGACCTTGGAGATAAACTTAACCTCCAAAAACCGGATAACCCATCTTGACCAAGAACAACTCATCAACGTGCTAATAGTAGCCAGACCCAATATTATTGATTAATGAACCTAGCTACCCCAGGGATAACAGCGCAATCTCCTTCAAGAGCCCACATCGACAAGGAGGTTTACGACCTCGATGTTGGATCAGGACATCCTAGTGGTGCAACCGCTACCAAGGGTTCGTTTGTTCAACGATTAACAGTCCTACGTGATCTGAGTTCAGACCGGAGCAATCCAGGTCGGTTTCTATCTATGTAATAACTCCTTCTAGTACGAAAGGACCGAAGAAGTAAGGCCTATGCTACAGGCACGCCTTCGCACCCAGTAATGAACCCAACTAAATTACCAAGAGCCCTACCATAACCCCTTCCTAGAAAAGGACCGCTAGCGTGGCAGAGCTTGGCAAATGCAGAAGGCTTAAGCCCTTTACCCAGAGGTTCAAATCCTCTCCCTAGCTCCACATAAAACATATGGCAACTCACTTAGTCCTGATTTACCTCATTATATCACTATCCTATGCTTTATCCATCCTCATCGCCGTAGCATTCCTAACCCTGGTTGAACGCAAAGTTCTAAGTTATATACAAGCCCGAAAAGGACCTAACATTGTAGGACCATTTGGCCTATTACAACCTATAGCAGATGGAGTAAAACTGTTCATTAAAGAACCAATCCGTCCATCAACTTCATCCCCTTACCTATTTATAGCTACCATATCCTAGCCCTTCTCTTAGCAATTACAATCTGACTGCCTCTCCCCCTACCATTTCCCCTCACTGACCTAAACCTAGGTATACTTTTCCTCCTGGCCCTCTCCAGCTTAGCAGTTTACTCAATTCTATGATCAGGGTGGGCCTCTAATTCAAAATATGCTCTGATTGGCGCCCTCCGAGCAGTCGCACAAACCATTTCCTATGAGGTTACCCTAGCCATTATTCTCCTATCTGTAATTATTCTAAGTGGTAATTATACCCTTAACACCCTTGCTATTACACAAGAACCTCTTTACCTCATTTTCTCCTCCTGACCTCTAGCAATAATATGATATATTTCCTCACTTGCTGAAACAAACCGCGCCCCATTTGACCTAACAGAAGGAGAATCTGAACTAGTCTCAGGGTTTAATGTAGAATATGCTGCAGGTCCATTTGCCTTATTCTTCCTAGCTGAATATGCTAATATTATACTAATAAATGCACTCACAACCATTCTATTCCTGAACCCCAGCTCACTCAATCTCCCTCAAGAATTCTTCCCTCTAACTCTAGCTACAAAAACCCTCCTCCTGTCCGCAGGCTTCTTATGAATCCGCGCCTCTTACCCTCGATTCCGCTATGATCAACTCATACATTTACTCTGAAAAAACTTCCTACCCCTAACACTAGCCTTATGCCTATGACATACTAGCCTCCCTATCTCATATGCAGGCCTACCTCCCTACCTAAGATAACCAAGGAAATGTGCCTGAATCCAAAAGGGTTACTATGATAAAGTAAACATAGAGGTATACCAACCCTCTCATTTCCTAAACTTAGAAAAGTAGGAATCGAACCTACACTAAAGGAATCAAAATCCTCTATACTCCCTCTATATTATTTTCTAGTAAGGTCAGCTAATTAAGCTATCGGGCCCATACCCCGAAAATGATGGTTTAACTCCTTCCCTTACTAATGAATCCTCAAGCTAAATTAATCTCTACAGCAAGCTTACTCTTGGGAACCTCCATCACAATTTCAAGCAACCACTGAATAACAGCATGAATTGGCTTAGAGATTAACACTTTAGCTATCCTTCCCTTAATCTCTAAAACCCACCATCCACGAGCCATTGAAGCTTCTACTAAATACTTTCTGACCCAAGCAACCGCATCCACACTACTCCTATTTGCTAGCATGATCAACGCATGATTTTCTGGTCAATGAGACATCACCCAACTAACCCACCCTATATCATGCATACTATCAACAGTTGCAATTTCAATCAAACTAGGCTTAGTCCCATTCCATTTCTGATTTCCAGAAGTCCTTCAAGGCTCAACCATAACAACATGCCTCCTACTAGCTACAATTATAAAATTTCCACCAATTACCCTATTCTACTTAACATCCCCATCACTTAACTCAACCCTCCTAACTTCAATAGCTATCGCCTCCGCAGCCCTAGGAGGCTGAATAGGGTTAAATCAAACTCAAACTCGCAAAGTCTTAGCCTTTTCATCCATCGCCCACCTTGGATGAATAACTATTATTCTCAACTATGACCCCAATCTAACTTTAATTACCTTTTATCTCTATACCATAACAACTTCCGCTATCTTCCTTATTCTCAACACAACCAATACCCTAAAATTATCCACTGTAATAACCACATGAACCAAAATTCCCCCATTAACTACAATTTTCATGCTCACTCTCCTCTCCCTCGCAGGCCTCCCTCCCCTAACAGGATTTCTACCCAAATGATTAATTATTCAAGAACTCACTAAGCAAGAACTAACTGCAACAGCCACAGCCATTTCTCTACTCTCTTTACTCGGACTTTTCTTCTACCTACGTCTAGCCTACTGTGCAACTATCACACTACCCCCAAACTTCACCAACTACATAAAACAATGACAGACTAACAAACCAACTAATCCCTTAACTACAATCTTTACTTCTCTGTCAATCATACTCCTACCATTATCCCCCATAGTACTTACTATTTCCTAGAAACTTAGGTTACTTAAACCGAAGGCCTTCAAAGCCTTAAACAAGGACCAGCTCTCCTTAGTTTCTGCTAAAATTCACAGGATATTAACCTGTATTTCCTGAATGCAACTCAAGCGCTTTAATTAAGCTAGAATCTCTTTCTAGACAGATGGGCCTCGATCCCATAAAACTTTAGTTAACAGCTAAATGCCCTATCCAACAGGCTTCTGCCTACTAGATCCTGGTGTATATTTGATACACATCAATGAGCTTGCAACTCAACATGAACTTCACTACAGAATCGATAAGAAGAGGAATCAAACCTCTGTAAAAAGGACTACAGCCTAACGCTTCAACACTCAGCCATCTTACCTATGACTTTTATCAACCGTTGACTATTCTCTACCAATCACAAAGACATCGGCACACTTTACCTTATTTTCGGTGCATGAGCTGGTATAATTGGTACAGCCCTAAGTCTCCTCATTCGAGCAGAACTAGGACAACCAGGAACCCTTTTAGGCGATGACCAAATCTATAATGTAATCGTCACCGCACATGCATTTGTTATAATTTTCTTTATAGTAATACCTATTATAATTGGAGGGTTTGGTAACTGACTAGTCCCATTAATAATTGGCGCCCCCGACATGGCATTCCCACGAATAAATAATATAAGCTTCTGACTTCTTCCCCCATCCTTCTTACTACTTTTAGCATCTTCCACAGTTGAAGCTGGGGCCGGGACAGGATGAACAGTATACCCACCCCTAGCTGGAAACCTAGCCCACGCTGGTGCATCAGTAGACCTCGCCATTTTCTCCCTTCACCTAGCAGGTGTCTCCTCTATCCTCGGAGCAATCAACTTTATTACTACAGCAATTAACATAAAACCACCTGCTCTTTCACAATACCAAACCCCCCTATTTGTTTGATCCGTCCTAATCACCGCAGTACTACTTCTCCTCTCCCTACCAGTTCTAGCTGCTGGCATTACAATACTTCTAACAGATCGAAACCTAAACACTACATTCTTCGACCCCGCAGGAGGTGGAGACCCAATTTTATATCAACACTTATTTTGATTTTTTGGACACCCAGAAGTCTACATCCTTATTCTGCCAGGATTCGGAATTATCTCCCACGTCGTAGCCTACTACGCTGGTAAAAAAGAACCCTTCGGCTACATAGGCATAGTCTGAGCCATATTATCTATTGGTTTCCTAGGCTTCATCGTATGAGCCCACCACATATTCACAGTTGGAATGGACGTAGATACCCGAGCATACTTTACATCTGCTACCATAATTATTGCAATTCCTACTGGCATTAAAGTTTTCAGTTGACTAGCCACCCTACATGGTGGGACAATTAAATGAGACCCACCCATACTATGAGCCCTAGGCTTCATTTTCCTCTTCACCATTGGTGGACTAACAGGTATCGTTCTTGCTAACTCCTCCCTAGATATTGCCTTACACGATACCTACTACGTAGTTGCACACTTCCACTACGTACTGTCTATGGGAGCAGTATTCGCCATCTTAGCTGGCTTCACACATTGATTCCCACTATTTACTGGTTACACCCTCCATCCTACGTGAGCTAAAGCCCACTTCGGGGTAATATTCTTTGGGGTTAACCTAACATTCTTCCCACAACATTTCCTAGGTTTAGCTGGTATACCACGTCGATACTCAGACTATCCAGATGCTTATACCTTATGGAATTCCCTATCCTCCATTGGCTCCCTTATCTCCATGATAGCCGTAATTATACTGATATTTATTATCTGAGAAGCCTTCGCATCCAAACGAAAAGTATTACAACCAGAACTTACTTCCACAAACATCGAATGAATTCACGGCTGCCCTCCCCCTTACCACACCTTCGAAGAACCAGCTTTTGTTCAAGTACAAGAAAGGAAGGAATCGAACCCTCATAAGCTGGTTTCAAGCCAACCGCATCTAACCACTCATGCTTCTTTCTTATGGGTTGTTAGTAAAATAATTACATAGTCTTGTCAAGACTAAATCACAGGTGAAAACCCAGTACATCCCACCTTCCACATTATGGCCAACCACTCTCAACTTGGTTTTCAAGACGCTTCATCCCCTATTATAGAAGAACTCATCGAATTTCATGATCATGCCCTAATAGTTGCTCTAGCCATCTGTAGCCTAGTTCTATACCTCCTAGCTCTTATACTCATAGAAAAACTATCCTCTAACACCGTCGACGCACAAGAAGTAGAACTTGTCTGAACAATTCTACCTGCCATCGTCCTAATTATACTAGCCCTCCCATCCCTTCAAATCCTCTACATAATAGACGAAATCGACGAACCCGACCTTACCCTTAAAGCCATTGGTCATCAATGATATTGATCCTATGAATACACAGACTTCAAAGATTTATCCTTTGACTCTTACATGTTACCAACCACAGACCTACCACTTGGTCACTTCCGCCTCCTAGAAGTTGATAACCGCATTGTTATCCCAATAGAATCCCCAATCCGAGTTATCGTCACAGCTGATGATGTCCTCCACTCATGAGCCGTGCCCAGCCTTGGTGTAAAAACCGATGCAATTCCAGGACGACTAAATCAAACTTCCTTCATCACAACCCGCCCTGGAATCTTCTACGGCCAATGCTCAGAAATCTGTGGAGCCAATCACAGCTTCATACCCATTGTAGTGGAATCAGCTCCTCTAACAGACTTCGAAAACTGATCTTCACTTCTAACATCCTAATCATTAAGAAGCTATGAACCAGCACTAGCCTTTTAAGCTAGAGAAAGAGGACTACCCATCCTCCTTAATGACATGCCTCAGCTAAACCCAGCGCCCTGACTCTTTATTATACTTACTTCATGACTCACTTTTTCCCTCATCCTTCAACCTAAACTTTTATTATTTACTCCAACCAACTCGCCATCCAACAAAACATTATCCACTATAAAAACTTACCCTTGAGACTGACCATGAACCTAAGCTTCTTCGACCAATTTATAAGCCCAACACTTCTAGGAATCCCCCTTATTCTGATCTCTCTATTGTTCCCAACTCTCTTGCTTCCCTCCCCTGGCAACCGATGAGTTACAAATCGTCTTTCAACGCTTCAACTCTGATTCTTCCACCTAATTACAAAACAACTGATAACCCCATTAAACAAAAAAGGCCACAAATGAGCCCTAATCTTATCATCACTCATAATCATACTATTAATAATCAACCTATTAGGCCTTTTACCCTACACATTCACACCTACTACTCAACTATCAATAAACCTAGCCCTTGCCTTCCCCCTATGACTTGCTACACTATTAACAGGCCTACGAAACCAACCCTCAGCTTCCCTAGGACACCTCTTGCCAGAAGGTACCCCAACACCCCTAATCCCTGCCCTTATCATAATCGAAACAACAAGCCTTCTCATTCGTCCACTTGCCTTAGGAGTCCGCCTTACAGCCAACCTCACAGCAGGACATCTACTTATCCAACTCATTTCTACAGCCACTGCTGTCCTCCTTCCCATTATACCTGCAGTATCCCTCTTAACCACAGCTATTCTCCTTCTCCTAACAATTTTAGAAGTAGCCGTAGCAATAATCCAAGCCTATGTCTTTGTACTACTACTAAGCCTTTACTTACAAGAAAACATTTAACCTTTAATGACACACCAAGCCCACTCCTTCCATATAGTAGACCCAAGCCCCTGACCCATTTTCGGAGCTGCGGCCGCTCTCCTTACTACCTCCGGATTGGCCATATGATTCCATCACAATTCCATGCAACTCTTACTCCTAGGCCTGCTTTCCATAATTTTAGTAATAATTCAATGATGGCGTGATATCGTACGAGAAAGCACATTCCAAGGTCACCATACTCTAACAGTCCAAAAAGGCTTACGCTACGGAATAATTCTATTCATTACCTCCGAAGCCTTCTTCTTTCTAGGATTCTTCTGAGCATTCTTTCACTCTAGCTTAGTCCCCACCCCAGAACTCGGAGGGCAATGACCCCCTATGGGAATCAAACCCCTCAATCCAATAGAAGTACCTCTACTAAACACTGCCATCCTTTTAGCTTCAGGAGTTACCGTTACATGAGCTCATCATAGCATTACAGAAGGTAACCGAAATCAAGCTACTCAGGCCCTACTCATAACTGTCCTGTTAGGATTCTACTTTACAGCACTTCAAGCAATAGAATATTATGAAGCGCCATTCTCAATTGCTGATGGAATCTATGGATCCACCTTCTTTGTAGCCACAGGATTCCATGGCCTTCACGTAATCATTGGGTCATCCTTTCTCTTAATTTGCCTTTTCCGTCTCATCAAATTCCATTTCACACCCAACCACCACTTTGGCTTTGAAGCAGCGGCTTGATACTGACATTTTGTTGATATTATCTGACTATTCCTCTATATAACAATCTACTGATGAGGATCCTGCCTTTCTAGTATATTAATTACAATTGACTTCCAATCTCTAAAATCTGGATCAAAACCAGAGAAAGGCAATTAACATAATCCTCTTTATATTTACAACCTCTCTATCACTATGTATTATCCTAACTTCATTAAACCTTTGACTGGCTCAAATAAATCCAGATTCAGAAAAACTATCCCCATATGAATGTGGCTTTGACCCACTGGGCTCAGCCCGTCTCCCTTTTTCAATCCGATTCTTTCTTGTCGCAATCTTATTTCTCTTGTTCGACCTAGAAATCGCCCTCTTACTACCCCTCCCATGAGCTACTCAACTTCTCTCCCCCCTCAATACTTTAACCTGAACCTTCGCCATTATTCTCCTCCTCGCATTCGGATTAATCTATGAATGGATACAAGGGGGCTTAGAATGAGCAGAATAACTACAGAAAGTTAGTCTAATTAAGACAGTTGATTTCGGCTCAACAAACCACAGTCCCACTCTGTGACTTTCTCAATGACCTTTCTACATTTAAGCTTCTACTCTGCCTTCGCCCTAAGCAGCCTAGGACTAGCCTTTCACCGAATACACCTAATTTCCGCCCTACTATGCTTAGAAAGTATAATACTATCCATATACATTGCCCTATCCATGTGGCCCATCCAAACCCAAACAACATCCCCCTCCCTAATACCCATTCTCATACTAGCATTTTCAGCCTGTGAAGCAGGCGCCGGCCTGGCAATTCTAGTAGCTTCCACCCGAACTCACGGGTCAGATCATTTGCATAATCTAAACCTTCTACAATGCTAAAAATTATTCTCCCCACGATCATACTACTCCCTATAACCCTCCTATCACCCCAAAAATTTCTTTGACTTAATGTCACTTCCCACAGCCTCTTAATCGCAACCGCCAGCTTACAGTGACTCTCTTCAACCTACCACCCTAACAAGAACCTATCCCCATGACTTGGTATCGACCAAATTTCATCCCCCTTATTAGTCCTATCTTGTTGACTTCTGCCCCTTATAATGTTAGCAAGCCAAAATCACCTCCAGCAAGAGCCCCCTACACGAAAATATATATTTATCATAACCATAATCCTTGCTCAACCATTTATCATCCTGGCCTTCTCAGCCTTAGAACTGATATTGTTTTATATTGCATTCGAAGCAACCTTAATCCCTACTCTAATTCTAATTACACGATGGGGCAGCCAACCAGAACGTTTAAGTGCTGGGGTCTACCTCTTATTCTATACCCTAGTCAGTTCTCTTCCCCTATTAGTTGCGATCCTTTATCTTCACACTCAAACAGGGTCCATGCACATCATTATAATAAAACTTTCACATCCATCCCTTACAAACTCCTGAACAGGCCTCATATCAAGCCTAGCCCTACTACTCGCTTTCATAGTAAAAGCCCCCCTTTATGGATTACACCTATGACTCCCAAAAGCCCACGTAGAGGCACCAATCGCAGGGTCCATACTTCTAGCCGCACTCCTCCTCAAACTTGGAGGGTACGGCATTATACGTATCTCAATGGTCTTAAACTCCCTGCTCGACTACCTCTACTACCCATTCCTAACCTTAGCCCTATGAGGGGCATTAATAACAAGCTCCATCTGCCTACGCCAAATTGACCTTAAATCTCTAATCGCCTACTCCTCGGTAAGCCATATAGGCCTAGTCATTGCCGCAACAATAATCCAAACCCATTGATCTTTTTCAGGAGCGATAATCTTGATAATTTCACATGGACTCACCTCTTCCATACTATTTTGCCTAGCTAATACAAATTATGAACGCATACACAGCCGCACCCTCCTCTTAACACGAGGCCTACAACCCCTCCTACCTCTCATAGGAATCTGATGACTTCTAGCTAACCTAACTAACATGGCTCTTCCTCCTACCACTAATCTAATAGCTGAACTAACTATCATAATTGCTCTCTTCAATTGATCTGCATTCACTATCATCCTAACCGGAATCGCAACTCTACTGACTGCAGCCTACACCCTCTACATACTCCTTATAACCCAACGAGGACCAACCCCAACTTACATCACAACTACCCAAAATTCGAATACGCGAGAACATCTCCTTATAACACTCCACATTCTACCCTCCCTTCTCCTCATCCTAAAACCAGAACTAATCTCAGGAATCCCCATATGCAAGCATAGTTTTAAGCCAAACATTAGACTGTGATCCTAAAAATAGAAGTTAAACTCTTCTTGCCTGCCGAGGGGAGGTTTAACCAACAAGAACTGCTAACTCTTGCATCTGAGCCTAAGACCTCAGCCCCCTTACTTTTAAAGGATAATAGCAATCCACTGGTCTTAGGAGCCATTCATCTTGGTGCAAGTCCAAGTAAAAGTAATGGACTTTCCATTAATTCTCAACACCTCCATATTCCTAACCTTGGCCATTCTTTCTACTCCTATTCTTCTTCCCCTTCTATCCAAGAACTATCAAAACTCCCCAACCACCATTATATATACTGTCAAAACTTCCTTCATGACCAGTTTAATTCCCATAATCCTCTCTATCTATTCTAATATGGAAAACACTACCTTCTATTGAGAGTGAAAATTCATTACAAACTTCAAAATCCCTTTTAACCTTAAAATAGACCAATACTCCTTAATATTCTTCCCCATTGCTCTATTCGTAACATGATCTATTCTACAATTCGCAACATGGTACATAGCCTCAGAACCTCATGCCACAAAATTCTCTCTCTACCTCTTAATTTTCCTCATTGCTATGCTAATCTTAATTATCGCCAACAACATATTCCTCCTATTTATTGGCTGAGAAGGAGTTGGAATTATATCCTTCCTCCTAATCGGATGATGATACGGCCGAGCAGAAGCTAACACCGCCGCACTCCAAGCCGTACTTTATAATCGTATCGGAGATATCGGACTGATCCTCTGCATAGCATGATTAGCCTCTTCAATCAATACATGAGAAATTCAACAACCATCTTACCCAAACCAAATACCCTTACTTCCTCTTATAGGACTCATTTTAGCAGCCACAGGTAAATCCGCCCAATTCGGCCTCCACCCGTGACTCCCAGCCGCTATAGAAGGACCAACTCCTGTATCCGCTCTACTCCATTCCAGTACAATAGTAGTTGCCGGAATCTTTCTATTAATTCGCACTCACCACATATTATGTAGTAATCAAATCGCTCTAACTGCGTGCCTCTGTATAGGTGCCCTATCCACACTATTTGCCGCTACATGCGCTCTTACCCAAAACGACATCAAAAAAATTATTGCTTTCTCTACATCCAGCCAATTAGGCCTAATAATAGTTACTATTGGCTTAAACCTACCCCAACTAGCCTTTCTACATATTTCCACCCACGCATTCTTCAAAGCCATACTCTTCCTCTGCTCTGGATCTATCATCCATAGCCATCAACGGTGAACAAGACATCCGAAAAATAGGAGGTCTACAAAAATTACTCCCTACAACCACTTCATGTCTGACAATCGGAAACCTAGCTCTCATAGGAACCCCATTTCTAGCAGGGTTCTACTCAAAAGACCTCATCATCGAAAGCCTCAACACCTCCTACTTAAACACCTGAGCGCTCCTTCTAACACTTGTAGCCACATCATTTACTGCAACTTATAGCCTGCGTATAACCCTACTAGTACAAACCGACTACACCCGAATTCCTTCTATTACCCCCATTAATGAAAACAACCCAGCAGTCACAAACCCAATCACCCGTCTTGCTCTCGGAAGTATCATGGCTGGATTACTAATCACCTCTTATATTTCTCCCACAAAAACCCCTCCTATAACTATGCCTCTTCTTACAAAAACCACAGCCATCATTATCACAACATTAGGTATTATTCTAGCACTGGAACTATCAAAACTCACGCATTCACTCACCCTTCCTAAGCAAAATATGACTATAAACTTCTCCAACACTCTAGGATACTTTAACCCCTCATACACCGCCTCAGCTCCACCAACCTCCTAAGCAACGGCCAAAACATTGCATCCCACCTAATCGACCTATCCTGATATAAAAAATTGGCCCAGAAGGACTAGCAATCCTTCAACTCAAACATCTAAAACCCTAACTACTTTCCACTCCGGATTAATCAAAACCTACCTAGGAACCTTCGCTCTGTCTATCTTAATTATTATCTCACTTACACAGAACTAAAAATTAATGACCCCCAACCTACGAAAACATCATCCTCTTCTAAAAATAATCAATAACTCCTTAATTGATCTCCCAACACCATCAAACATTTCCGCTTGATGAAATTTCGGATCTCTCCTAGGCATCTGCCTAATAATTCAAATTACCACTGGCCTTTTACTGGCAATGCACTATACAGCAGATATCACTCTAGCATTCACATCCGTTGCTCATACATGTCGAAATGTCCAATTCGGTTGACTGATCCGAAACCTCCACGCAAACGGTGCCTCCTTCTTCTTCATGTGCATCTACCTACACATTGGACGAGGATTCTACTATGGTTCCTACCTATATAAAGAAACCTGAAACACAGGAGTTGTTCTCCTCCTAACTTTAATAGCAACTGCTTTCGTAGGATATGTTCTCCCATGAGGCCAAATATCATTCTGAGGCGCCACAGTAATTACTAACTTATTCTCAGCTATCCCCTATATTGGCCAAACACTTGTAGAATGAGCCTGAGGAGGGTTCTCAGTTGATAACCCTACGCTCACCCGATTCTTCGCCCTTCACTTCCTTCTCCCATTCTTGATTGCAGGTCTCACTTTCATTCACCTAACCTTCCTACATGAAACAGGCTCAAACAACCCCCTAGGCATTCATTCAGACTGTGATAAAATCCCATTTCACCCTTACTTCTCAATGAAAGACGTGTTAGGCCTTCTATTCCTCCTCATCCCACTAATAACACTTGCTATATTCTCACCTAACCTTTTAGGAGACCCAGAAAATTTTACACCTGCAAATCCATTAGTTACACCTCCTCATATTAAACCTGAATGATACTTCCTATTTGCATATGCTATTCTACGATCAATCCCTAACAAATTAGGAGGAGTCCTAGCTCTCGCTGCCTCCGTCCTAATTCTATTTTTAGCCCCATTCCTCCACATGTCAAAGCAACGAACAATAACCTTCCGACCCATCTCCCAACTCCTATTTGAATCCTAGTTACTAACCTTTTGATCCTTACATGAATCGGTAGTCAACCAGTTGAACATCCATTTATCATCATTGGGCAACTTGCATCAGCTACCTACTTTACTATCATCCTTATCCTATTCCCCACTATCAGCCTTCTAGAAAACAAGATACTTAATCTCTAACTACTCTAATAGTTTATAAAAAACATTGGTCTTGTAAACCAAAGATTGAAGATCACCCCCTTCTTAGAGTTGTCCAAAAAAATTCAAGTTCCCAAAAAAATATTCAAGTTCCTCAAATTTCCCAATTAATACGTACATGGGGGGCCCCCCCTCCCCCCATACGCTATGGTATGTATTACTTTGCATCGCATTCTCCACCACATTAGACATAAAATCCATGCAGGAAACTCAGGCATACCATTATTGTAAAACCAACCAAATCTTCACATCTTCTCCCATACCATCCAAAACCGGCCATAGACAGATCTAGGCACATTCCCATACAACCTCATAACATGTCATGTTCTAGGAACAATCCCGCTAATCGGACTAAAACCTAACACCGCTAACTTTCGCATAAAAACCTTCACAACACGAGGAACCTCCAAAGACCCAGAATCCACCGTTCAAGGACCTCTCACCACTTAACCTTGCTCTATGTACTGACCAAGAGGCGCTGGGTTATTTATTAATCGTACCTCTCACGAGAAACCAGCAACCCGGCGTTAGTAATGTTTATCATGCCCAGCTTCAGGTGCGTTCTTTCATCTACCACCCTACACCCGCTCTCATAAATTGCTCTTTGTCGCCTCTGGTTCCTCGGTCAGGGCCATAACTTGCTTAATTTTCCTAAACTTGCGCTCCGTTACTAATGGTTGGGGATGCTTGGCCAATTTGGACCTCGTGATCGCGGCATTTTCCCTTTTCTATACTTTTGGTTTTTTTTTTGGGGTAGATCTCAATAAGCCCTTCAGAGTGCTCCGCCAGGGGGCTCCCATATATGGTTGACATGTACCCCTTGTGGTCGGCGAGCGGTTTTCTCACTTTCGCGGGTAAATTAATGATATGGTAGGCAGGATGCTTCTCGGTCTCATACTGTTGCACTGATTCACCGTCAGGTGCTGTTGGCTTGGTTTCTCAATTACGTCTCTCATCAAGTTGCAGTTTAATTAATGCACGCCAGACATATTTTTTCTTGAAAATTTCACAAAAAATCACAAAAAATCACAAAAAATTTTGTCATTTTTGCAATGATCTAGGGACTTTTCCCTTATTCATCACTAATTTTCGTTAAAAAATTTTTTAACAAAAATTTTTTATTTTACAAACATTCCATTTCCCTAATTTCCCAATCAATAAAATTTGCATCATCAATTTGTAAAAATTTTTTATCCAACTTGTTACACCCCATTTTTTCCTTTCATCATTTGTTTGTTTATTCATTCGTTTACACTTAAACTCACCCCATTTTTTTCCTTTCATCATTTGTTTGTTTATTCATTCGTTTACACTTAAACTCACCCCATTTTTTCCTTTCATCATTTGTTTGTTTATTCATTCGTTTACACTTAAACTCACCCCATTTTTTCCTTTCATCATTTGTTTGTTTATTCATTCGTTTACACTTA
Organism: Pseudopipra pipra; assembly: GCF_036250125.1. Classification (NCBI taxonomy): domain Eukaryota; kingdom Metazoa; phylum Chordata; class Aves; order Passeriformes; family Pipridae; genus Pseudopipra; species Pseudopipra pipra. The sequence continues at coordinate 30,642 of NW_026990829.1, forward strand.
AACTCACCCCATTTTTTCCTTTCATCATTTGTTTGTTTATTCATTCGTTTACACTTAAACTCACCCCATTTTTTCCTTTCATCATTTGTTTGTTTATTCATTCGTTTACACTTAAACTCACCCCACTACCTTCTACCCATTTCCCCGCCTAATTGGCAACCTTAACTATTTTCTTTCCCCTTCCAACCCCACCACCCCAATTAACACTTTTTTCCTACACTCCTCTAATAATTAACCCCAAATCTTATCCCCTTACCCCTCAGAAAAAAAGGAATCAAACCCTTATCACCAACTCCCAAAGCTGGTATTTTCATTAAACTATTTTCTGAATTTGCCCCCTTAAACCGCCCGAATTGCCCCCCGAGATAATCCTCGCACAAGCTCTAGCACAACAAACAACGTCAACAACAAGCCCCAACCTGCAACTAAAAATTGCCCCACCCCCCAAGAATAAAACATAGCCGCACCCTCAAAATCTAGCCGAACTGGCAAAACACCCCCACTATCCACCGTATCCAACCCCAATCACCGTAACCCTGATAACCCCATAACAAACACCCCTCCCCCCAGCGCTAAAACTAACCCAACCCCATACCCCACAACCCGCCAGTCCCCTCAAGCTTCAGGATACGGATCCGCTGCTAATGAAACCGAATACACAAAAACCACTAACATCCCACCCAAATATACTAAAAATAACACCAATGACACAAAAGACACCCCCAAACTCATTAACCATCCACACCCTACAACAGACGCTAACACCAACCCAACCACTGCATAATAAGGAGAAGGATTAGAAGCCACTGCCAACCCCCCAAAATAAAACTAACACTTAAAAAAAGTATAAAATACGTCATAACAATTCCTGCTTGGCTTCTACCCAAGACCTTTGGCCTGAAAAACCACCGTTGTAATTTCAACTACAAGAACACATAATCTTAACTAAACCTACTTATTCAATCCAACAATCAAACCTCCTTCTACACTTCCAATTGCTCAACCAACACATTTTTGTTATCCACCAAACTATTTCCCCAACCACCTAAAACCCACTAACCGAACCAATCCTAAATCAACATCAACTACCTCCATAACTAAAACATAAACCCTAATAATAACCACTTGACCCAAAAACAATCCTAGTTCTTGTAGCTTACAATAAAGCATAACACTGAAGATGTTAAGACGGCTATTACACATACCCAAGGACAAAAAAGACTTAGTCCTAACCTTACAGTTAGTTCTTGCCAAATATATACATGCAAGTATCCGCGCCCCAGTGAAAATGCCCTCAATACCTTAAAAAGACAGTAGGAGCAGGCATCAGGCACACTTCCCCAATTGCAGCCCAAAACGCCTTGCATCGCCACACCCCCAAGGGTACTCAGCAGTAATTAATATTAAGCAATAAGTGTAAACTTGACTTAGTTAAAGCAACTTATCAGGGTTGGTAAATCTTGTGCCAGCCACCGCGGTCACACAAGAAACCCAAATTAACTTTATACGGCGTAAAGAGTGGCTTTTCACTATCACTTCAACTAAGACTGACATGCAACCAAGCTGTTATAAGCATAAGATGCATTTAATACTCCCATAAAAACGATCTTAGTCCCATGATCAACAAAACCCCACGAAAGCCAGGACACAAACTGGGATTAGATACCCCACTATGCCTGGCCCTAAATCCCGATGCTTTCACCACTTAAGCATCCGCCTGAGAACTACGAGCACAAACGCTTAAAACTCTAAGGACTTGGCGGTGCTCCAAACCCACCTAGAGGAGCCTGTTCTATAATCGATAACCCACGATACACCCAACCATCCCTAGCCAAATCAGCCTATATACCGCCGTCGTCAGCTCACCCCTAAACTGAGGGTTCAACAGTGAGCACAATAGCAACCCCACCCGCTAATAAGACAGGTCAAGGTATAGCTCATGGGGTGGTAGAAATGGGCTACATTTTCTAGCATAGAAAACCCCTTCCCACGACAGGGAGCGTGAAACCACTCCCAAAAGGCGGATTTAGCAGTAAAGCAGGATAATAATGCCCCCTTTAAGTTGGCTCTGAAGCACGTACATACCGCCCGTCACCCTCCTCACAAGCTACAACCAATCTTATTCATAATAGGCTCTCAAGCTAAAGATGAGGCAAGTCGTAACAAGGTAAGTGTACCGGAAGGTGCACTTAGTTTACCAAGACGTAGCTATAAAAAAAGCATTCAGCTTACACCTGAAAGATATCTGCTCCTCACCAGATCGTCTTGAAGCCTAACTCTAGCTCTGCTACCAAATTACATATGAACTAAACCATGCCACCCACTAAATCAAAGCATTCTCTCACTTAACCTAGTATAGGCGATAGAAAGGTGAACTCAAGACGCGATAGAGACCATGTACCGTAAGGGAAAAATGAAATAACAATGACAAGCCAAGCGCTAAATAGCAAAGACCAATCCTTGTACCTTTTGCATCATGATTTAGCAAGAACTTCCCAAGCAAAATGCCAATTTAAGCTTGCCGCCCCGAAACCCAAGCGAGCTACTTACGAGCAGCTATTTACTGAGCAAACCCGTCTCTGTTGCAAAAGAGTGGGATGACTCGTTAGTAGTGGTGAAAAGCCAATCGAGCTGGGTGATAGCTGGTTGCCTATGAAACGAACCTTAGTTCTCTCTTAATTCACCCCCCCAGGACTATATTCAACCCACATGAAATGAATTAAGGGTTATTTAAAGGAGGTACAGCTCCTTTAAAAAAGAGCACACTCTCTTCCAGCGGATAAATTAAATTGTTCCTCAACTGTGGGCCTTCAAGCAGCCACCATTAAAGAGTGCGTCAAAGCTCTGTACCTAAAAATCCTAATCTTCCTATGACTCCCTCTTCCTTAATAGGCTAACTTATGATAAATAAGAGAATTAATGCTAAAATAAGTAACTAGGGACCCCCCCCTCTACGGCACAAACTTACATTATAACATTATTAACAAACTACAGGATATTTTCTAACCCTAACAAGATCCTATATCTAAAACCTTGTTAACCCACCTACGGAGTGCCTCTCAAAGACGATTTAAATCTGTAAAAGGAACTAGGCAAAACCAAGGCCCGACTGTTTACCAAAAACATAGCCTTTAGCTAAGTCAAGTATTAAAGGTGAAGCCTGCCCAGTGACAATAAGTTCAACGGCCGCGGTATCCTAACCGTGCAAAGGTAGCGCAATCAATTGTCCCATAAATCGGGACTTGTATGAATGGCTTAACGAGGTCTTAACTGTCTCCTACGGATAATCAGTGAAATTGATCTTCCTGTGCAAAAGCAGGAATAACTTCATAAGACAAGAAGACCCTGTGGAACTTTAAAACCTGCTACCATCCCCACCAACAATTTTCCTCCACAGGACCCACTCCCTCGGATTTTACTGGTACGCATTTTTTGGTTGGGGCGACCTTGGAGATAAACTTAACCTCCAAAAACCGGATAACCCATCTTGACCAAGAACAACTCATCAACGTGCTAATAGTAGCCAGACCCAATATTATTGATTAATGAACCTAGCTACCCCAGGGATAACAGCGCAATCTCCTTCAAGAGCCCACATCGACAAGGAGGTTTACGACCTCGATGTTGGATCAGGACATCCTAGTGGTGCAACCGCTACCAAGGGTTCGTTTGTTCAACGATTAACAGTCCTACGTGATCTGAGTTCAGACCGGAGCAATCCAGGTCGGTTTCTATCTATGTAATAACTCCTTCTAGTACGAAAGGACCGAAGAAGTAAGGCCTATGCTACAGGCACGCCTTCGCACCCAGTAATGAACCCAACTAAATTACCAAGAGCCCTACCATAACCCCTTCCTAGAAAAGGACCGCTAGCGTGGCAGAGCTTGGCAAATGCAGAAGGCTTAAGCCCTTTACCCAGAGGTTCAAATCCTCTCCCTAGCTCCACATAAAACATATGGCAACTCACTTAGTCCTGATTTACCTCATTATATCACTATCCTATGCTTTATCCATCCTCATCGCCGTAGCATTCCTAACCCTGGTTGAACGCAAAGTTCTAAGTTATATACAAGCCCGAAAAGGACCTAACATTGTAGGACCATTTGGCCTATTACAACCTATAGCAGATGGAGTAAAACTGTTCATTAAAGAACCAATCCGTCCATCAACTTCATCCCCTTACCTATTTATAGCTACCCCTATCCTAGCCCTTCTCTTAGCAATTACAATCTGACTGCCTCTCCCCCTACCATTTCCCCTCACTGACCTAAACCTAGGTATACTTTTCCTCCTGGCCCTCTCCAGCTTAGCAGTTTACTCAATTCTATGATCAGGGTGGGCCTCTAATTCAAAATATGCTCTGATTGGCGCCCTCCGAGCAGTCGCACAAACCATTTCCTATGAGGTTACCCTAGCCATTATTCTCCTATCTGTAATTATTCTAAGTGGTAATTATACCCTTAACACCCTTGCTATTACACAAGAACCTCTTTACCTCATTTTCTCCTCCTGACCTCTAGCAATAATATGATATATTTCCTCACTTGCTGAAACAAACCGCGCCCCATTTGACCTAACAGAAGGAGAATCTGAACTAGTCTCAGGGTTTAATGTAGAATATGCTGCAGGTCCATTTGCCTTATTCTTCCTAGCTGAATATGCTAATATTATACTAATAAATGCACTCACAACCATTCTATTCCTGAACCCCAGCTCACTCAATCTCCCTCAAGAATTCTTCCCTCTAACTCTAGCTACAAAAACCCTCCTCCTGTCCGCAGGCTTCTTATGAATCCGCGCCTCTTACCCTCGATTCCGCTATGATCAACTCATACATTTACTCTGAAAAAACTTCCTACCCCTAACACTAGCCTTATGCCTATGACATACTAGCCTCCCTATCTCATATGCAGGCCTACCTCCCTACCTAAGATAACCAAGGAAATGTGCCTGAATCCAAAAGGGTTACTATGATAAAGTAAACATAGAGGTATACCAACCCTCTCATTTCCTAAACTTAGAAAAGTAGGAATCGAACCTACACTAAAGGAATCAAAATCCTCTATACTCCCTCTATATTATTTTCTAGTAAGGTCAGCTAATTAAGCTATCGGGCCCATACCCCGAAAATGATGGTTTAACTCCTTCCCTTACTAATGAATCCTCAAGCTAAATTAATCTCTACAGCAAGCTTACTCTTGGGAACCTCCATCACAATTTCAAGCAACCACTGAATAACAGCATGAATTGGCTTAGAGATTAACACTTTAGCTATCCTTCCCTTAATCTCTAAAACCCACCATCCACGAGCCATTGAAGCTTCTACTAAATACTTTCTGACCCAAGCAACCGCATCCACACTACTCCTATTTGCTAGCATGATCAACGCATGATTTTCTGGTCAATGAGACATCACCCAACTAACCCACCCTATATCATGCATACTATCAACAGTTGCAATTTCAATCAAACTAGGCTTAGTCCCATTCCATTTCTGATTTCCAGAAGTCCTTCAAGGCTCAACCATAACAACATGCCTCCTACTAGCTACAATTATAAAATTTCCACCAATTACCCTATTCTACTTAACATCCCCATCACTTAACTCAACCCTCCTAACTTCAATAGCTATCGCCTCCGCAGCCCTAGGAGGCTGAATAGGGTTAAATCAAACTCAAACTCGCAAAGTCTTAGCCTTTTCATCCATCGCCCACCTTGGATGAATAACTATTATTCTCAACTATGACCCCAATCTAACTTTAATTACCTTTTATCTCTATACCATAACAACTTCCGCTATCTTCCTTATTCTCAACACAACCAATACCCTAAAATTATCCACTGTAATAACCACATGAACCAAAATTCCCCCATTAACTACAATTTTCATGCTCACTCTCCTCTCCCTCGCAGGCCTCCCTCCCCTAACAGGATTTCTACCCAAATGATTAATTATTCAAGAACTCACTAAGCAAGAACTAACTGCAACAGCCACAGCCATTTCTCTACTCTCTTTACTCGGACTTTTCTTCTACCTACGTCTAGCCTACTGTGCAACTATCACACTACCCCCAAACTTCACCAACTACATAAAACAATGACAGACTAACAAACCAACTAATCCCTTAACTACAATCTTTACTTCTCTGTCAATCATACTCCTACCATTATCCCCCATAGTACTTACTATTTCCTAGAAACTTAGGTTACTTAAACCGAAGGCCTTCAAAGCCTTAAACAAGGACCAGCTCTCCTTAGTTTCTGCTAAAATTCACAGGATATTAACCTGTATTTCCTGAATGCAACTCAAGCGCTTTAATTAAGCTAGAATCTCTTTCTAGACAGATGGGCCTCGATCCCATAAAACTTTAGTTAACAGCTAAATGCCCTATCCAACAGGCTTCTGCCTACTAGATCCTGGTGTATATTTGATACACATCAATGAGCTTGCAACTCAACATGAACTTCACTACAGAATCGATAAGAAGAGGAATCAAACCTCTGTAAAAAGGACTACAGCCTAACGCTTCAACACTCAGCCATCTTACCTATGACTTTTATCAACCGTTGACTATTCTCTACCAATCACAAAGACATCGGCACACTTTACCTTATTTTCGGTGCATGAGCTGGTATAATTGGTACAGCCCTAAGTCTCCTCATTCGAGCAGAACTAGGACAACCAGGAACCCTTTTAGGCGATGACCAAATCTATAATGTAATCGTCACCGCACATGCATTTGTTATAATTTTCTTTATAGTAATACCTATTATAATTGGAGGGTTTGGTAACTGACTAGTCCCATTAATAATTGGCGCCCCCGACATGGCATTCCCACGAATAAATAATATAAGCTTCTGACTTCTTCCCCCATCCTTCTTACTACTTTTAGCATCTTCCACAGTTGAAGCTGGGGCCGGGACAGGATGAACAGTATACCCACCCCTAGCTGGAAACCTAGCCCACGCTGGTGCATCAGTAGACCTCGCCATTTTCTCCCTTCACCTAGCAGGTGTCTCCTCTATCCTCGGAGCAATCAACTTTATTACTACAGCAATTAACATAAAACCACCTGCTCTTTCACAATACCAAACCCCCCTATTTGTTTGATCCGTCCTAATCACCGCAGTACTACTTCTCCTCTCCCTACCAGTTCTAGCTGCTGGCATTACAATACTTCTAACAGATCGAAACCTAAACACTACATTCTTCGACCCCGCAGGAGGTGGAGACCCAATTTTATATCAACACTTATTTTGATTTTTTGGACACCCAGAAGTCTACATCCTTATTCTGCCAGGATTCGGAATTATCTCCCACGTCGTAGCCTACTACGCTGGTAAAAAAGAACCCTTCGGCTACATAGGCATAGTCTGAGCCATATTATCTATTGGTTTCCTAGGCTTCATCGTATGAGCCCACCACATATTCACAGTTGGAATGGACGTAGATACCCGAGCATACTTTACATCTGCTACCATAATTATTGCAATTCCTACTGGCATTAAAGTTTTCAGTTGACTAGCCACCCTACATGGTGGGACAATTAAATGAGACCCACCCATACTATGAGCCCTAGGCTTCATTTTCCTCTTCACCATTGGTGGACTAACAGGTATCGTTCTTGCTAACTCCTCCCTAGATATTGCCTTACACGATACCTACTACGTAGTTGCACACTTCCACTACGTACTGTCTATGGGAGCAGTATTCGCCATCTTAGCTGGCTTCACACATTGATTCCCACTATTTACTGGTTACACCCTCCATCCTACGTGAGCTAAAGCCCACTTCGGGGTAATATTCTTTGGGGTTAACCTAACATTCTTCCCACAACATTTCCTAGTTTAGCTGGTATACCACGTCGATACTCAGACTATCCAGATGCTTATACCTTATGGAATTCCCTATCCTCCATTGGCTCCCTTATCTCCATGATAGCCGTAATTATACTGATATTTATTATCTGAGAAGCCTTCGCATCCAAACGAAAAGTATTACAACCAGAACTTACTTCCACAAACATCGAATGAATTCACGGCTGCCCTCCCCCTTACCACACCTTCGAAGAAACCAGCTTTTGTTCAAGTACAAGAAAGGAAGGAATCGAACCCTCATAAGCTGGTTTCAAGCCAACCGCATCTAACCACTCATGCTTCTTTCTTATGGTTGTTAGTAAAATAATTACATAGTCTTGTCAAGACTAAATCACAGGTGAAAACCCAGTACATCCCACCTTCCACATTATGGCCAACCACTCTCAACTTGGTTTTCAAGACGCTTCATCCCCTATTATAGAAGAACTCATCGAATTTCATGATCATGCCCTAATAGTTGCTCTAGCCATCTGTAGCCTAGTTCTATACCTCCTAGCTCTTATACTCATAGAAAAACTATCCTCTAACACCGTCGACGCACAAGAAGTAGAACTTGTCTGAACAATTCTACCTGCCATCGTCCTAATTATACTAGCCCTCCCATCCCTTCAAATCCTCTACATAATAGACGAAATCGACGAACCCGACCTTACCCTTAAAGCCATTGGTCATCAATGATATTGATCCTATGAATACACAGACTTCAAAGATTTATCCTTTGACTCTTACATGTTACCAACCACAGACCTACCACTTGGTCACTTCCGCCTCCTAGAAGTTGATAACCGCATTGTTATCCCAATAGAATCCCCAATCCGAGTTATCGTCACAGCTGATGATGTCCTCCACTCATGAGCCGTGCCCAGCCTTGGTGTAAAAACCGATGCAATTCCAGGACGACTAAATCAAACTTCCTTCATCACAACCCGCCCTGGAATCTTCTACGGCCAATGCTCAGAAATCTGTGGAGCCAATCACAGCTTCATACCCATTGTAGTGGAATCAGCTCCTCTAACAGACTTCGAAAACTGATCTTCACTTCTAACATCCTAATCATTAAGAAGCTATGAACCAGCACTAGCCTTTTAAGCTAGAGAAAGAGGACTACCCATCCTCCTTAATGACATGCCTCAGCTAAACCCAGCGCCCTGACTCTTTATTATACTTACTTCATGACTCACTTTTTCCCTCATCCTTCAACCTAAACTTTTATTATTTACTCCAACCAACTCGCCATCCAACAAAACATTATCCACTATAAAAACTTACCCTTGAGACTGACCATGAACCTAAGCTTCTTCGACCAATTTATAAGCCCAACACTTCTAGGAATCCCCCCTTATTCTGATCTCTCTATTGTTCCCAACTCTCTTGCTTCCCTCCCCTGGCAACCGATGAGTTACAAATCGTCTTTCAACGCTTCAACTCTGATTCTTCCACCTAATTACAAAACAACTGATAACCCCATTAAACAAAAAAGGCCACAAATGAGCCCTAATCTTATCATCACTCATAATCATACTATTAATAATCAACCTATTAGGCCTTTTACCCTACACATTCACACCTACTACTCAACTATCAATAAACCTAGCCCTTGCCTTCCCCCTATGACTTGCTACACTATTAACAGGCCTACGAAACCAACCCTCAGCTTCCCTAGGACACCTCTTGCCAGAAGGTACCCCAACACCCTAATCCCTGCCCTTATCATAATCGAAACAACAAGCCTTCTCATTCGTCCACTTGCCTTAGGAGTCCGCCTTACAGCCAACCTCACAGCAGGACATCTACTTATCCAACTCATTTCTACAGCCACTGCTGTCCTCCTTCCCATTATACCTGCAGTATCCCTCTTAACCACAGCTATTCTCCTTCTCCTAACAATTTTAGAAGTAGCCGTAGCAATAATCCAAGCCTATGTCTTTGTACTACTACTAAGCCTTTACTTACAAGAAAACATTTAACCTTTAATGACACACCAAGCCCACTCCTTCCATATAGTAGACCCAAGCCCCTGACCCATTTTCGGAAGCTGCGGCCGCTCTCCTTACTACCTCCGGATTGGCCATATGATTCCATCACAATTCCATGCAACTCTTACTCCTAGGCCTGCTTTCCATAATTTTAGTAATAATTCAATGATGGCGTGATATCGTACGAGAAAGCACATTCCAAGGTCACCATACTCTAACAGTCCAAAAAGGCTTACGCTACGGAATAATTCTATTCATTACCTCCGAAGCCTTCTTCTTTCTAGGATTCTTCTGAGCATTCTTTCACTCTAGCTTAGTCCCCACCCCAGAACTCGGAGGGCAATGACCCCCTATGGGAATCAAACCCCTCAATCCAATAGAAGTACCTCTACTAAACACTGCCATCCTTTTAGCTTCAGGAGTTACCGTTACATGAGCTCATCATAGCATTACAGAAGGTAACCGAAATCAAGCTACTCAGGCCCTACTCATAACTGTCCTGTTAGGATTCTACTTTACAGCACTTCAAGCAATAGAATATTATGAAGCGCCATTCTCAATTGCTA
>NW_026990830.1:0-41038 GCF_036250125.1 Pseudopipra pipra
TGGGGGGGCTGCTAAAATGGCGGGGCGGGGCTGACCAAAGGGGGGACAGCAGCCCTGTTTCCCGGGACAGAAAGCTTGTGAGGTTTGGCTTTCAGGTGAAGTGTCTGGCCCAGCCTGGGCACTCTGTGGGCAGGCAGGGCTTTCTGTGCTGGCACCTTTTCCCTACGAGGAATCCTCATTTGGATCGGGTTTTGGGGGTGCAGCTAAAATGGCGGGGCGGGGGTGACCAAAGGGGGGACAGCAGCCCTGTTTCCCGGGACAGAAAGCTTGTGAGGTTTGGCTTTCAGGTGCAGTGTGTGGCACAGCCTGGGCACTCTGTGGGCAGGCAGGGCTTTCGGTGCTGGCACCTTTTCCCTGCGAGGAATCCTCATTTGGATCGGGTTTGGATCGGGTGGCCGGCAGTGGTGGGTGGGGTTGACCAAGGGGGGGGGACAGCAGCCCTGTTTCCCGGGACAGAAAGCTTGTGAGGTTTGGCTTTCACGTGCAGTGTGTGGCGCAGCCTGGGGTGTCCGTGGGCAGGCAGGGCTTTCGGTGCTGGCACCTTTTCCCTGCGAGGAATCCTCATTTGGATCGGGTTTGGATCGGGTGGCCGGCAGTGGTGGGCGGGGCTGACCAAGGGGGGGGACAGCAGCCCTGTTTCCCGGGACAGAAAGCTTGTGAGGTTTGGCTTTCAGGTGCAGTGTGTGGCGCAGGCTGGGGTGTCCGTCGGTAGGCAGGGCTTTCTGTGCTGGCACCTTTTCCCTGCGAGGAATCCTCATTTGGATCGGGTTTGGATCGGGTGGCCAGCAATGGCGGGGCGGGGGTGACCAAAGGGGGGACAGCAGCCCTGTTTCCCGGGACAGAAAGCTTGTGAGATTTGGCTTTCAGGTGCAGTGTGTGGCACAGCCTGGGTACTCTGTGGGCAGGCAGGGCTTTCTGTGCTGGCACCTTTTCCCTACGAGGAATCCTCATTTGGATCGAGTTTTGGGGGGGCTGCTAAAATGGCGGGGCGGGGCTGGCCAAAGGGGGGACAGCAGCCCTGTTTCCCGGGACAGAAAGCTTGTGAGGTTTGGCTTTCAGGTGCAGTGTGTGGCACAGCCTGGGCACTCTGTGGGCAGGCAGGGCTTTCGGTGCTGGCACCTTTTCCCTGCGAGGAATCCTCATTTGGATCGGGTTTGGATCGGGTGGCCGGCAGTGGTGGGCGGGGCTGACCAAGGGGGGGGACAGCAGCCCTGTTTCCCGGGACAGAAAGCTTCTGAGGTTTGGCTTTCAGGTGCAGTGTGTGGCGCAGCCTGGGGTGTCCGTGGGCAGGCAGGGCTTTCTGTGCTGGCACCTTTTCCCTGCGAGGAATCCTCATTTGGATCGGGTTTGGATCGGGTGGCCGGCAGTGGTGGGCGGGGGTGACCAAAGGGGGGACAGCAGCCCTGTTTCCCGGGACAGAAAGCTTGTGAGGTTTGGCTTTCAGGTGCAGTGTGTGGCACAGCCTGGGTACTCTGTGGGCAGGCAGGGCTTTCTGTGCTGGCAGCTTTTCCCTGCGAGGAATCCTCATTTGGATCGGGTTTGGATCGGGTGGCCGGCAGTGGTGGGCGGGGTTGACCAAGGGGGGGGGACAGCAGCCCTGTTTCCCGGGACAGAAAGCTTGTGAGGTTTGGCTTTCAGGTGCAGTGTGTGGCGCAGCCTGGGGTGTCCGTGGGCAGGCAGGGCTTTCTGTGCTGGCACCTTTTCCCTGCGAGGAATCCTCATTTGGATCGGGTTTTGGGGGGGCTGCTAAAATGGCGGGGCGGGGCTGACCAAAGGGGGGACAGCAGCCCTGTTTCCCGGGACAGAAAGCTTGTGAGGTTTGGCTTTCAGGTGAAGTGTCTGGCCCAGCCTGGGCACTCTGTGGGCAGGCAGGGCTTTCTGTGCTGGCACCTTTTCCCTACGAGGAATCCTCATTTGGATCGGGTTTTGGGGGTGCAGCTAAAATGGCGGGGCGGGGGTGACCAAAGGGGGGACAGCAGCCCTGTTTCCCGGGACAGAAAGCTTGTGAGGTTTGGCTTTCAGGTGCAGTGTGTGGCACAGCCTGGGCACTCTGTGGGCAGGCAGGGCTTTCGGTGCTGGCACCTTTTCCCTGCGAGGAATCCTCATTTGGATCGGGTTTGGATCGGGTGGCCGGCAGTGGTGGGTGGGGTTGACCAAGGGGGGGGGACAGCAGCCCTGTTTCCCGGGACAGAAAGCTTGTGAGGTTTGGCTTTCACGTGCAGTGTGTGGCGCAGCCTGGGGTGTCCGTGGGCAGGCAGGGCTTTCGGTGCTGGCACCTTTTCCCTGCGAGGAATCCTCATTTGGATCGGGTTTGGATCGGGTGGCCGGCAGTGGTGGGCGGGGCTGACCAAGGGGGGGGACAGCAGCCCTGTTTCCCGGGACAGAAAGCTTGTGAGGTTTGGCTTTCAGGTGCAGTGTGTGGCGCAGGCTGGGGTGTCCGTCGGTAGGCAGGGCTTTCTGTGCTGGCACCTTTTCCCTGCGAGGAATCCTCATTTGGATCGGGTTTGGATCGGGTGGCCAGCAATGGCGGGGCGGGGGTGACCAAAGGGGGGACAGCAGCCCTGTTTCCCGGGACAGAAAGCTTGTGAGATTTGGCTTTCAGGTGCAGTGTGTGGCACAGCCTGGGTACTCTGTGGGCAGGCAGGGCTTTCTGTGCTGGCACCTTTTCCCTACGAGGAATCCTCATTTGGATCGAGTTTTGGGGGGGCTGCTAAAATGGCGGGGCGGGGCTGGCCAAAGGGGGGACAGCAGCCCTGTTTCCCGGGACAGAAAGCTTGTGAGGTTTGGCTTTCAGGTGCAGTGTGTGGCACAGCCTGGGCACTCTGTGGGCAGGCAGGGCTTTCGGTGCTGGCACCTTTTCCCTGCGAGGAATCCTCATTTGGATCGGGTTTGGATCGGGTGGCCGGCAGTGGTGGGCGGGGCTGACCAAGGGGGGGGACAGCAGCCCTGTTTCCCGGGACAGAAAGCTTCTGAGGTTTGGCTTTCAGGTGCAGTGTGTGGCGCAGCCTGGGGTGTCCGTGGGCAGGCAGGGCTTTCTGTGCTGGCACCTTTTCCCTGCGAGGAATCCTCATTTGGATCGGGTTTGGATCGGGTGGCCGGCAGTGGTGGGCGGGGGTGACCAAAGGGGGGACAGCAGCCCTGTTTCCCGGGACAGAAAGCTTGTGAGGTTTGGCTTTCAGGTGCAGTGTGTGGCACAGCCTGGGTACTCTGTGGGCAGGCAGGGCTTTCTGTGCTGGCAGCTTTTCCCTGCGAGGAATCCTCATTTGGATCGGGTTTGGATCGGGTGGCCGGCAGTGGTGGGCGGGGTTGACCAAGGGGGGGGGACAGCAGCCCTGTTTCCCGGGACAGAAAGCTTGTGAGGTTTGGCTTTCAGGTGCAGTGTGTGGCGCAGCCTGGGGTGTCCGTGGGCAGGCAGGGCTTTCTGTGCTGGCACCTTTTCCCTGCGAGGAATCCTCATTTGGATCGGGTTTTGGGGGGGCTGCTAAAATGGCGGGGCGGGGCTGACCAAAGTGGGGACAGCAGCCCTGTTTCCCGGGACAGAAAGCTTGTGAGGTTTGGCTTTCAGGTGCAGTGTGTGGCACAGCCTGGGCACTCTGTGGGCAGGCAGGGCTTTCGGTGCTGGCACCTTTTCCCTGCGAGGAATCCTCATTTGGATCGGGTTTGGATCGGGTGGCCGGCAGTGGTGGGCGGGGCTGACCAAGGGGGGGACAGCAGCCCTGTTTCCCGGGACAGAAAGCTTGTGAGGTTTGGCTTTCAGGTGCAGTGTGTGGCACAGCCTGGGCACTCTGCGGGCAGGCAGGGCTTTCTGTGCTGGCACCTTTTCCCTGCGAGGAATCCTCATTTGTTTCGGGTTTGGATCGGGTGGCCGGCAATGGCGGGGCGGGGGTGACCAAAGGGGGGACAGCAGCCCTGTTTCCCGGGACAGAAAGCTTGTGAGGTTTGGCTTTCAGGTGCAGTGTGTGGCACAGCCTGGGGTGTCCGTGGGCAGGCAGGGCTTTCTGTGCTGGCAGCTTTTCCCTGCGAGGAATCCTCATTTGGATCGGGTTTGGATCGGGTGGCCGGCAGTGGTGGGCGGGGCTGACCAAGGGGGGGGGACAGCATCCCTGTTTGCCGGGACAGAAAGCTTGTGAGGTTTGGCTTTCAGGTGCAGTGTGTGGCGCAGCCTGGGGTGTCCGTGGGCAGGCAGGGCTTTCTGTGCTGGCACCTTTTCCCTGCGAGGAATCCTCATTTGGATCGAGTTTTCGGGGGGCTGCTAAAATGGCGGGGCGGGGCTGACCAAAGGGGGGACAGCAGCCCTGTTTCCCGGGACAGAAAGCTTGTGAGGTTTGGCTTTCAGGTGCAGTGTGTGGCGCAGCCTGGGGTGTCCGTGGGCAGGCAGGGCTTTCTGTGCTGGCACCTTTTCCCTGCGAGGAATCCTCATTTGGATCGGGTTTGGATCGGGTGGCCGGCAGGGGTGGGCGGGGCTGACCAAAGGGGGGACAGCAGCCCTGTTTCCCGGGACAGAAAGCTTGTGAGGTTTGGCTTTCAGGTGCATTGTGTGGCCCAGCCTGGGCAGTCTGTGGGCAGGCAGGGCTTTCTGTGCTGGCACCTTTTCCCTGCGAGGAATCCTCATTTGGATCGGGTTTGGATCGGGTGGCCGGCAATGGCGGGGCGGGGGTGACCAAAGGGGGGACAGCAGCCCTGTTTCCCGGGACAGAAAGCTTGTGAGGTTTGGCTTTCAGGTGCATTGTGTGGCCCAGCCTGGGCACTCTGTGGGCAGGCAGGGCTTTCTGTGCTGGCACCTTTTCCCTGCGAGGAATCCTCATTTGGATCGGGTTTGGATCGGGTGGCCGGCAGTGGTGGGCGGGGCTGACCAAAGGGGGGACAGCAGCCCTGTTTCCCGGGACAGAAAGCTTGTGAGGTTTGGCTTTCAGGTGCATTGTGTGGCTCAGCCTGGGCACTCTGTGGGCAGGCAGGGCTTTCTGTGCTGGCACCTTTTCCCTGCGCGGAATCCTCATTTGGATCGAGTTTTGGGGGGGCTGCTCAAATGGCGGGGCGGGGCTGGCCAAAGAGGGGACAGCAGCCCTGTTTCCCGGGACAGAAAGCTTGTGAGGTTTGGCTTTCAGGTGCAGTGTGTGGCACAGCCTGGGCACTCTGTGGGCAGGCAGGGCTTTTGGTGCTGTCACCTTTTCCCTGCGAGGAATCCTCATTTGGATCGGGTTTGGATCGGGTGGCCGGCAGTGGTGGGCGGGGCTGACCAAGGGGGGGGACAGCAGCCCTGTTTCCCGGGACAGAAAGCTTGTGAGGTTTGGCTTTCAGGTGCAGTGTGTGGCGCATGCTGGGGTGTCCGTGGGCAGGCAGGGCTTTCTGTGCTGGCACCTTTTCCCTGCGAGGAATCCTCATTTGGATCGGGTTTGGATCGGGTGGCCGGCAATGGCGGGGCGGGGGTGACCAAAGTGGGGACAGCAGCCCTGTTTCCCGGGACAGAAAGCTTGTGAGGTTTGGCTTTCAGGTGCAGTGTGTGGCACAGCCTGGGCACTCTGTGGGCAGGCAGGGCTTTCGGTGCTGGCACCTTTTCCCTGCGAGGAATCCTCATTTGGATCGGGTTTGGATCGGGTGGCCGGCAGTGGTGGGCGGGGCTGACCAAGGGGGGGACAGCAGCCCTGCTTCCCGGGTCAGAAAGCTTGTGAGGTTTGGCTTTCAGGTGCAGTGTGTGGCGCAACCTGGGGTGTCCGTGGGCAGGGAGGGCTTTCTGTGCTGGCACCTTTTCCCTGCGAGGAATCCTCATTTGGATCGGGTTTTGGGGGGGCTGCTAAAATGGCGGGGCGGGGGTGACCAAAGGGGGGACAGCAGCCCTGTTTCCCGGGACAGAAAGCTTGTGAGGTTTGGCTTTCAGGTGCAGTGTGTGGCGCAGCCTGGGGTGTCCGTGGGCAGGCAGGGCTTTCTGTGCTGGCACCTTTTCCCTGCGAGGAATCCTCATTTGGATCGGGTTTGGATCGGGTGGCCGGCAGTGGTGGGCGGGGGTGACCAAAGGGGGGACAGCAGCCCTGTTTCCCGGGACAGAAAGCTTGTGAGGTTTGGCTTTCAGGTGCAGTGTGTGGCACAGCCTGGGTACTCTGTGGGCAGGCAGGGCTTTCTGTGCTGGCAGCTTTTCCCTGCGAGGAATCCTCATTTGGATCGGGTTTGGATCGGGTGGCCGGCAGTGGTGGGCGGGGTTGACCAAGGGGGGGGGACAGCAGCCCTGTTTCCCGGGACAGAAAGCTTGTGAGGTTTGGCTTTCAGGTGCAGTGTGTGGCGCAGCCTGGGGTGTCCGTGGGCAGGCAGGGCTTTCTGTGCTGGCAGCTTTTCCCTGCGAGGAATCCTCATTTGGATCGGGTTTGGATCGGGTGGCCGGCAGTGGTGGGCGGGGCTGACCAAGGGGGGGGACAGCAGCCCTGTTTCCCGGGACAGAAAGCTTGTGAGGTTTGGCTTTCAGGTGCAGTGTGTGGCGCAGCCTGGGGTGTCTGTGGGCAGGCAGGGCTTTCTGTGCTGGCACCTTTTCCCTACGAGGAATCCTCATTTGGATCGGGTTTGGATCGGGTGGCCGGCAGTGGTGGGCGGGGCTGACCAAAGGGGGGACATCAGCCCTGTTTTCCGGGACAGAAAGCTTGTGAGGTTTGGCTTTCAGGTGCAGTGTGTGGCGCAGGCTGGGGTGTCCGTGGGCAGGCAGGGCTTTCTGTGCTGGCACCTTTTCCCTGCGAGGAATCCTCATTTGGATCGAGTTTGGATCGGGTGGCCGGCAGTGGTGGGCGGGGCTGACCAAGGGGGGGGACAGCAGCCCTGTTTCCCGGGACAGAAAGCTTGTGAGGTTTGGCTTTCAGGTGCAGTGTGTGGCGCAGCCTGGGGTGTCCGTGGGCAGGCAGGGCTTTCTGTGCTGGCACCTTTTCCCTGCGAGGAATCCTCATTTGGATCGGGTTTTGGGGGGGCTGCTAAAATGGCGGGGCGGGGCTGACCAAAGGGGGGACAGCAGCCCTGTTTCCCGGGACAGAAAGCTTGTGAGGTTTGGCTTTCAGGTGCAGTGTCTGGCCCAGCCTGGGCACTCTGTGGGCAGGCAGGGCTTTCGGTGCTGGCACCTTTTCCCTGCGAGGAATCCTCATTTGGATCGGGTTTGGATCGGGTGGCCGGCAGTGGTGGGCGGGGCTGACCAAGGGGGGGGACAGCAGCCCTGTTTCCCGGGACAGAAAGCTTGTGAGGTTTGGCTTTCAGGTGCAGTGTGTGGCGCAGCCTGGGGTGTCCGTGGGCAGGCAGGGCTTTCTGTGCTGGCACCTTTTCCCTGCGAGGAATCCTCATTTGGATCGGGTTTGGATCGGGTGGCCGGCAGTGGTGGGCGGGGGTGACCAAAGGGGGGACAGCAGCCCTGTTTCCCGGGACAGAAAGCTTGTGAGGTTTGGCTTTCAGGTGCAGTGTGTGGCACAGCCTGGGTACTCTGTGGGCAGGCAGGGCTTTCTGTGCTGGCAGCTTTTCCCTGCGAGGAATCCTCATTTGGATCGGGTTTGGATCGGGTGGCCGGCAGTGGTGGGCGGGGTTGACCTAGGGGGGGGGACAGCAGCCCTGTTTCCCGGGACAGAAAGCTTGTGAGGTTTGGCTTTCAGGTGCAGTGTGTGGCGCAGCCTGGGGTGTCCGTGGGCAGGCAGGGCTTTCTGTGCTGGCAGCTTTTCCCTGCGAGGAATCCTCATTTGGATCGGGTTTGGATCGGGTGGCCGGCAGTGGTGGGCGGGGCTGACCAAGGGGGGGGACAGCAGCCCTGTTTCCCGGGACAGAAAGCTTGTGAGGTTTGGCTTTCAGGTGCAGTGTGTGGCGCAGCCCTGGGTGTCTGTGGGCAGGCAGGGCTTTCTGTGCTGGCACCTTTTCCCTACGAGGAATCCTCATTTGGATCGGGTTTGGATCGGGTGGCCGGCAGTGGTGGGCGGGGCTGACCAAAGGGGGGACATCAGCCCTGTTTCCCGGGACAGAAAGCTTGTGAGGTTTGGCTTTCAGGTGCAGTGTGTGGCGCAGCCTGGGGTGTCCGTGGGCAGGCAGGGCTTTCTGTGCTGGCACCTTTTCCCTGCGAGGAATCCTCATTTGGATCGGGTTTTGGGGGGGCTGCTAAAATGGCGGGGCGGGGCTGACCAAAGGGGGGACAGCAGCCCTGTTTCCCGGGACAGAAAGCTTGTGAGGTTTGGCTTTCAGGTGCAGTGTGTGGCGCAGCCTGGGGTGTCCGTGGGCAGGCAGGGCTTTCTGTGCTGGCACCTTTTCCCTGCGAGGAATCCTCATTTGGATCGGGTTTTGGGGGGGCTGCTAAAATGGCGGGGCGGGGCTGGCCAAAGGGGGGACAGCAGCCCTGTTTCCCGGGACAGAAAGCTTGTGAGGTTTGGCTTTCAGGTGCAGTGTGTGGCACAGCCTGGGCACTCTGTGGGCAGGCAGGGCTTTCTGTGCTGGCAGCTTTTCCCTGCGAGGAATCCTCATTTGGATCGGGTTTGGATCGGGTGGCCGGCAGTGGTGGGCGGGGCTGACCAAAGGGGGGGACAGCAGCCCTGTTTCCCGGGACAGAAAGCTTGTGAGGTTTGGCTTTCAGGTGCAGTGTGTGGCGCAGCCTGGGGTGTCCGTGGGCAGGCAGGGCTTTCTGTGCTGGCACCTTTTCCCTGCGAGGAATCCTCATTTGGATCGGGTTTGGATCGGGTGGCCGGCAATGGCGGGGCGGGGGTGACCAAAGGGGGGACAGCAGCCCTGTTTCCCGGGACAGAAAGCTTGTGAGGTTTGGCTTTCAGGTGCAGTGTGTGGCGCAGCCTGGGGTGTCCGTGGGCAGGCAGGGCTTTCTGTGCTGGCAGCTTTTCCCTGCGAGGAATCCTCATTTGGATCGGGTTTTGGGGGGGCTGCTAAAATGGCGGGGCGGGGCTGACCAAAGGGGGGACAGCAGTCCTGTTTCCCGGGACAGAAAGCTTGTGAGGTTTGGCTTTCAGGTGCATTGTGTGGCCCAGCCTGGGCACTCTGTGGGCAGGCAGGGCTTTCTGTGCTGGCACCTTTTCCCTGCGAGGAATCCTCATTTGGATCGAGTTTTGGGGGGGCTGCTAAAATGGCGGGGCGGGGCTGGCCAAAGGGGGGACAGCAGCCCTGTTTCCCGGGACAGAAAGCTTGTGAGGTTTGGCTTTCAGGTGCAGTGTGTGGCACAGCCTGGGTACTCTGTGGGCAGGCAGGGCTTTCTGTGCTGGCACCTTTTCCCTACGAGGAATCCTCATTTGGATCGAGTTTTGGGGGGGCTGCTAAAATGGCGGGGCGGGGCTGGCCAAAGGGGGGACAGCAGCCCTGTTTCCCGGGACAGAAAGCTTGTGAGGTTTGGCTTTCAGGTGCAGTGTGTGGCACAGCCTGGGCACTCTGTGGGCAGGCAGGGCTTTCGGTGCTGGCACCTTTTCCCTGCGAGGAATCCTCATTTGGATCGGGTTTGGATCGGGTGGCCGGCAGTGGTGGGCGGGGCTGACCAAGGGGGGGGACAGCAGCCCTGTTTCCCGGGACAGAAAGCTTGTGAGGTTTGGCTTTCAGGTGCAGTGTGTGGCGCAGCCTGGGGTGTCCGTGGGCAGGCAGGGCGTTCTGTGCTGGCACCTTTTCCCTGCGAGGAATCCTCATTTGGATCGGGTTTGGATCGGGTGGCCGGCAGTGGTGGGCGGGGTTGACCAAGGGGGGGGGACAGCAGCCCTGTTTCCCGGGACAGAAAGCTTGTGAGGTTTGGCTTTCAGGTGCAGTGTGTGGCGCAACCTGGTACTCTGTGGGCAGGCAGGGCTTTCTGTGCTGGCACCTTTTCCCTGCGAGGAATCCTCATTTGTTTGGGGTTTGGATCGGGTGGCCGGCAATGGCGGGGCGGGGCTGACCAAAGGGGGACAGCAGCCCTGTTTCCCGGGACAGAAAGCTTGTGAGGTTTGGCTTTCAGGTGCAGTGTGTGGCGCAGCCTGGGGTGTCCGTGGGCAGGCAGGGCTTTCTGTGCTGGCACCTTTTCCCTGCGAGGAATCCTCATTTGGATCGGGTTTTGGGGGGGCTGCTAAAATGGCGGGGCGGGGGTGACCAAAGGGGGGACAGCAGCCCTGTTTCCCGGGACAGAAAGCTTGTGAGGTTTGGCTTTCAGGTGCAGTGTGTGGCGCAGCCTGGGTTGTCCGTGGGCAGGCAGGGCTTTCTGTGCTGGCACCTTTTCCCTGCGAGGAATCCTCATTTGGATCGGGTTTGGATCGGGTGGCCGGCAGTGGTGGGCGGGGCTGACCAAGGGGGGGGACAGCAGCCCTGTTTCCCAGGACAGAAAGCTTGTGAGGTTTGGCTTTCAGGTGCAGTGTGTGGCGCAGGCTGTGGTGTCCGTGGGCAGGCAGGGCTTTCTGTGCTGGCACCTTTTCCCTGCGAGGAATCCTCATTTGGATCGGGTTTGGATCGGGTGGCCGGCAGTGGTGGGCGGGGCTGACCAAAGGGGGGACAGCAGCCCTGTTTCCCGGGACAGAAAGCTTGTGAGGTTTGGCTTTCAGGTGCATTGTGTGGCTCAGCCTGGGCACTCTGTTGGCAGGCAGGGCTTTCTGTGCTGGCACCTTTTCCCTGCGAGGAATCCTCATTTGGATCGAGTTTTGGGGGGGCAGCTAAAATGGCGGGGTGGGGGTGACCAAAGGGGGGACAGCAGCCCTGTTTCCCGGGACAGAAAGCTTGTGAGGTTTGGCTTTCAGGTGCAGTGTGTGGCACAGTCTGGGCACTCTGTGGGCAGGCAGGGCTTTCTGTGCTGGCACCTTTTCCCTGCGAGGAATCCTCATTTGGATCGGGTTTGGATCGCGTGGCCGGCAGTGGTGGGCGGGGCTGACCAAGGGGGGGGACAGCAGCCCTGTTTCCCGGGACAGAAAGCTTGTGAGGTTTGGCTTTCAGGTGCAGTGTGTGGCGCAGCCTGGGGTGTCCGTGGGCAGGCAGGGCTTTCTGTGCTGGCACCTTTTCCCTGCGAGGAATCCTCATTTGTTTGGGGTTTGGATCGGGTGGCCGGCAATGGCGGGGCGGGGCTGACCAAAGGGGGGGACAGCAGCCCTGTTTGCCGGGACAGAAAGCTTGTGAGGTTTGGCTTTCAGGTGCAGTGTGTGGCGCAGCCTGGGCACTCTGTGGGCAGGCAGGGCTTTCTGTGCTGGCACCTTTTCCCTGCGAGGAATCCTCATTTGGATCGGGTTTTGGGGGGGCTGACCAAAGCGGGGACAGCAGCCCTGTTTCCCGGGACAGAAAGCTTGTGAGGTTTGGCTTTCAGGTGCAGTGTGTGGCGCATCCTGGGGTGTCCGTGGGCAGGCAGGGCTTTCTGTGCTGGCAGCTTTTCCCTGCGAGGAATCCTCATTTGGATCGGGTTTGGATCGGGTGGCCGGCAATGGCGGGGCGGGGGTGACCAAAGGGGGGACAGCAGCCCTGTTTCCCGGGACAGAAAGCTTGTGAGGTTTGGCTTTCAGGTGCAGTGTGTGGCACAGCCTGGGCACTCTGTGGGCAGGCAGGGCTTTCTGTTCTGGAACCTTTTCCCTGCGAGGAATCCTCATTTGGATCGAGTTTTGGGGGGGCAGCTAAAATGGCGGGGTGGGGGTGACCAAAGGGGGGACAGCAGCCCTGTTTCCCGGGACAGAAAGCTTGTGAGGTTTGGCTTTCAGGTGCAGTGTGTGGCGCAGCCTGGGGTGTCCGTGGGCAGGCAGGGCTTTCTGTGCTGGCACCTTTTCCCTGCGAGGAATCCTCATTTGTTTGGGGTTTGGATCGGGTGGCCGGCAATGGCGGGGCGGGGCTGACCAAAGGGGGACAGCAGCCCTGTTTCCCGGGACAGAAAGCTTGTGAGGTTTGGCTTTCAGGTGCAGTGTGTGGCGCAGCCTGGGCACTCTGTGGGCAGGCAGGGCTTTCTGTGCTGGCACCTTTTCCCTGCGAGGAATCCTCATTTGGATCGAGTTTTGGGGGGGCTGCTAAAATGGCGGGGCGGGGGTGACCAAAGGGGGGACAGCAGCCCTGTTTCCCGGGACAGAAAGCTTGTGAGGTTTGGCTTTCAGGTGCATTGTGTGGCGCAGCCTGCGGTGTCCGTGGGCAGGCAGGACTTTCTGTGCTGGCACCTTTTCCCTGCGAGGAATCCTCATTTGGATCGGGTTTGGATCGGGTGGCCGGCAGTGGTGGGCGGGGCTGACCAAAGGGGGGACAGCAGCCCTGTTTCCCGGGACAGAAAGCTTGTGAGGTTTGGCTTTCAGGTGCAGTGTGTGGCGCAGCCTGTGGTGTGCGTGGGCAGGCAGGGCTTTCTGTGCTGGCACCTTTTCCCTGCGAGGAATCCTCATTTGGATCGGGTTTTGGGGGGGCTGCTAAAATGGCGGGGCGGGGCTGACCAAAGGGGGGACAGCAGCCCTGTTTCCCGGGACAGAAAGCTTGTGAGGTTTGGCTTTCAGGTGCAGTGTGTGGCACAGCCTGGGCACTACTTGGGCAGGCAGGGCTTTCTGTGCTGGCACCTTTTCCCTGCGAGGAATCCTCATTTGGATCAGGTTTTCGGGGGGCTGCTAAAATGGCGGGGCGGGGCTGACCAAAGGGGGGACAGCAGCCCTGTTTCCCGGGACAGAAAGCTTGTGAGGTTTGGCTTTCAGGTGCAGTGTGTGGCGCAGGCTGGGTTGTCCGTGGGCAGGCAGGGCTTTCTGTGCTGGCACCTTTTCCCTGCGAGGAATCCTCATTTGGATCGGGTTTGGATCGGGTGGCCGGCAGTGGTGGGCGGGGCTGACCAAAGGGGGGACAGCAGCCCTGTTTCCCGGGGCAGAAAGCTTGTGAGGTTTGGCTTTCAGGTGCAGTGTGTGGCGCAGCCTGGGGTGTCCGTGGGCAGGCAGGGCTTTCTGTGCTGGCACCTTTTCCCTGCGAGGAATCCTCATTTGGATCGGGTTTTGGGGGGGCTGACCAAAGGGGGGACAGCAGCCCTGTTTCCCGGGACAGAAAGCTTGTGAGGTTTGGCTTTCAGGTGCAGTGTGGCACAGCCTGGGCACTCTGTGGGCAGGCAGGGCTTTCTGTGCTGGCACCTTTTCCCTGCGAGGAATCCTCATTTGGATCGGGTTTGGATCGGGTGGCCGGCAGTGGTGGGCGGGGCTGACCAAGGGGGGGGACAGCAGCCCTGTTTCCCGGGACAGAAAGCTTGTGAGGTTTGGCTTTCAGGTGCAGTGTGTGGCGCAGCCTGGGGTGTCCGTGGGCAGGCAGGGCTTTCTGTGCTGGCACCTTTTCCCTGCGAGGAATCCTCATTTGGATCGGGTTTGGATCGGGTGGCCGGCAATGGCGGGGCGGGGCTGACCAAGGGGGGGGACAGCAGCCCTGTTTCCCGGGACAGAAAGCTTGTGAGGTTTGGCTTTCAGGTGCAGTGTGTGGCGCAGCCTGGGGTGTCCGTGGGCAGGCAGGGCTTTCTGTGCTGGCACCTTTTCCCTGCGAGGAATCCTCATTTGGATCGGGTTTTGGGGGGGCTGCTAAAATGGCGGGGCGGGGCTGACCAAAGGGGGGACAGCAGCCCTGTTTCCCGGGACAGAAAGCTTGTGAGGTTTGGCTTTCAGGTGCAGTGTGTGGCACAGCCTGGGCACTCTGTGGGCAGGCAGGGCTTTCTGTGCTGGCACCTTTTCCCTGCGAGGAATCCTCATTTGGATCGGGTTTTGGGGGGGCTCCTAAAATGGCGGGGCGGGGCTGACCAAAGGGGGGACAGCAGCCCTGTTTCCCGGGACAGAAAGCTTGTGAGGTTTGGCTTTCAGGTGCAGTGTGTGGCACAGCCTGGGCACTCTGTGGGCATGCAGGGCTTTCTGTGCTGGAACCTTTTCCCTGCGAGGAATCCTCATTTGTTTTGGGTTTGGATCGAGTGGCCGGCAGTGGCGGGGCGGGGCTGGCCAAAGGGGGCACAGGAACTCTGTTTGCCGGGACAGAAAGCTTGTGAGGTTTGGCTTTCAGGTGCAGTGTGTGGCGCAGCCTGGAGTGTCCGTGAGCAGGCAGGGCTTTCTGTGCTGTCACCTTTTCCCTGCGAGGAATCCTCATTTGGATCGGGTTTTGGGGGTGCTGCTAAAATGGCGTGGCGGGGCTGACCAAAGGGGGGACAGCAGCCCTGTTTCCCGGGACAGAAAGCTTGTGAGGTTTGGCTTTCAGGTGCAGTGTGTGGCGCAGCCTGGGCACTCTGTGGGCTGCAAGGGCTTTTTGTGCTGGCACCTTTTCCCTGCGAGGAATCCTCATTTGGATCGGGTTTGGATCGGGTGGCCGGCAATGGCGGGGCGGGGCTGACCAAAGGGGGGACAGCAGCCCTGTTTCCCGGGACAGAAATCTTGAGAGGTATGGCTTTCAGGTGCAGTGTGTGGCACAGCCTGGGCACTACTTGGGCAGGCAGGGCTTTCTGTGCTGGCACCTTTTCCCTGCGAGGAATCCTCATTTGGATCGGGTTTGGATCGGGTGGCCGGCAGTGGCGGGGGGGGGCTGACCAAAGGGGGGACAGCAGCCCTGTTTCCCGGGACAGAAAGCTTGTGAGGTTTGGCTTTCAGGTGCAGTGTGTGGCGCAGCCTGGGGTGTCCGTGGGCAGGCAGGGCTTTCTGTGCTGGCACCTTTTCCCTGCGAGGAATCCTCATTTGGATCGGGTTTGGATCGGGTGGCCGGCAATGGCGATGCGGGGCTGACCAAAGGGGGGACAGCAGCCCTGTTTCCCGGGACAGAAAGCTTGTGAGGTTTGGCTTTCAGGTGCAGTGTGTGGCTCAGCCTGGGCACTCTGTGGGCAGGCAGGGCTTTCTGTGCTGGCACCTTTTCCCTGCGAGGAATCCTCATTTGGATCGGGTTTTGGGGGGGCTGCTAAAATGGCGGGGCGGGGCTGACCAAAGTGGGGACAGCAGCCCTGTTTCCCGGGACAGAAAGATTGTGAGGTTTGGCTTTCAGGTGCAGTGTGTGGCGCAGCCTGGGGTGTCCGTGGGCAGGCAGGGCTTTCTGTGCTGGCACCTTTTCCCTGCGAGGAATCCTCATTTGGATCGGGTTTGGATCGAGTGGCCAGCAGTGGCGGGTCGGGGCTGACCAAAGGGGGGGAGAGCAGCCCTGTTTCCCGGGACAGAAAGCTTGTGAGGTTTGGCTTTCAGGTGCAGTGTGTGGCGCAGCCTGGGCACTCTGTGGGCAGGCAGGGCTTTCTGTGCTGGCACCTTTTCCCTGCGAGGAATCCTCATTTGGATCGGGTTTTGGGGGGGCTGCTCAAATGGCGGGGCGGGGCTGACCAAGGGCGGGGACAGCAGCCCTGTTTCCCGGGACAGAAAGCTTGTGAGGTTTGGCTTTCAGGTGCAGTGTGTGGCACAGCCTGGGCACTCTGTGGGCAGGCAGGGCTTTCTGTGCTGGCACCTTTTCCCTGCGAGGAATCCTCATTTGTTTTGGTTTTGGGGGGGCAGCTAAAATGGTGGGGCGAGGCTGACCAGAGAGGGGACAGCAGCCCTGTTTCCCTGGACAGAAAGCTTGTGAGGTTTGGCTTTCAGGTGCAGTGTGTGGCGCAGACTGGGGTGTCCGTGGGCAGGCAGGGCTTTCTGTGCTGGCACCTTTTCCCTGCGAGGAATCCTCATTTGGATCGGGTTTTGGTTGGGGCTGCTGAAATGGCGGGGCGGGGCTGACCAAAGGGGGGACAGCAGCCCTGTTTCCCGGGACAGAAAGCTTGTGAGGTTTGGCTTTCAGGTGCAGTGTGTGGCGCAGCCTGGGGTGTCCGTGGGCAGGCAGGGCTTTCTGTGCTGGCACCTTTTCCCTGCGAGGAATCCTCATTTGGATCGGGTTTGGATCGAGTGGCCGGCAGTGGCGGGGGGGGGGCTGACCAAAGTGGGGACAGCAGCCCTGTTTCCCGGGACAGAAAGCTTGTGAGGTTTGGCTTTCAGGTGCAGTGTGTGGCGCAGCCTGGGGTGTCCGTGGGCAGGCAGGGCTTTCTGTGCTGGCACCTTTTCCCTGCGAGGAATCCTCATTTGGATCGGGTTTGGATCGGATGGCCGGCAGTGGTGGGAGGGGCTGACCAAAGGGGGGACAGCAGCCCTGTTTCCCGGGACAGAAAGCTTGTGAGGTTTGGCTTTCAGGTGCAGTGTGTGGCGCAGCCTGGGGTGTCCGTGGGCAGGCAGGGCTTTCTGTGCTGGCACCTTTTCCCTGCGAGGAATCCTCATTTGGATCGGGTTTGGATCGAGTGGCCGGCAGTGGCGGGGGGGGGCTGACCAAAGGGGGGACAGCAGCCCTGTTTCCCGGGACAGAAAGCTTGTGAGGTTTGGCTTTCAGGTGCAGTGTGTGGCGCAGCCTGGGGTGTCCGTGGGCAGGCAGGGCTTTCTGTGCTGGCACCTTTTCCCTGCGAGGAATCCTCATTTGGATCGGGTTTTGGGGGGGCTGCTAAAATGGCGAGGCGGGGCTGACCAAAGGGGGGACAGCAGCCCTGTTTCCCGGGACAGAAAGCTTGTGAGGTTTGGCTTTCAGGTGCAGTGTGTGGCACAGCCTGGGCACTCTGTGGGCAGGCAGGGCTTTCTGTGCTGGCACCTTTTCCCTGCGAGGAATCCTCATTTGGGTCGAGTTTTGGGGGGACTGCTAAAATGGCGGTGCGGGGGTGACCAAAGGGGGGACAGCAGCCCTGTTTCCCGGGACAGAAAGCTTGTGAGGTTTGGCTTTCAGGTGCAGTGTGTGGCGCAGCCTGGGGTGTCCGTGGGCAGGCAGGGCTTTCTGTGCTGGCACCTTTTCCCTGCAAGGAATCCTCATTTGGATCCGGTTTGGATCGGGTGGCCGGCAATGGCGATGCGGGGCTGACCAAAAGGGGGACAGCAGCCCTGTTTCCCGGGACAGAAAGCTTGTGAGGTTTGGCTTTCAGGTGCATTGTGTGGCTCAGCCTGGGCACTCTGGGGGCAGGCAGGGCTTTCTGTGCTGGCACCTTTTCCCTGCGAGGAATCCTCATTTGGATCGGGTTTTGGGGGGGCTGCTAAAATGGCGGGGCGGGGCTGACCAAAGGGGGGACAGCAGCCCTGTTTCCCGGGACAGAAAGCTTGTGAGGTTTGGCTTTCAGGTGCAGTGTGTGGCGCAGCCTGGGCACTCTGTGGGCAGGCAGGGCTTTCTGTGCTGGCACCTTTTCCCTGCGAGGAATCCTCATTTGTTTTGGTTTTGGGGGGGCAGCTAAAATGGTGGGGCGAGGCTGACCAGAGAGGGGACAGCAGCCCTGTTTCCCTGGACAGAAAGCTTGTGAGGTTTGGCTTTCAGGTGCAGTGTGTGGCGCATCCTGGGGTCTCCGTGGGCAGGCAGGGCTTTCTGTGCTGGCACCTTTTCCCTGCGAGGAATCCTCATTTGGATCGAGTTTTGGGGGGGCTGCTAAAATGGCGGGGCGGGGGTGACCAAAGGGGGGACAGCAGCCTTGTTTCCCGGGACAGAAAGCTTGTGAGGTTTGGCTTTCAGGTGCAGTGTGTGGCGCAGCCTGGGCACTCTGTGGGCAGGCAGGGCTTTCTGTGCTTGCACCTTTTCCTTGCGAGGAATCCTCATTTGGATCGGGTTTGGATCGGATGGCCGGCAGTGGTGGGCGGGGCTGACCAAGGTGGGGGACAGCAGCCCTGTTTCCCGGGACAGAAAGCTTGTGAGGTTTGGCTTTCAGGTGCAGTGTGTGGCACAGCCTGGGCACTCTGTGGGCAGCCAGGGCTTTCTGTGCTGGCACCTTTTCCCTGCGAGGAATCCTCATTTGGATCGGGTTTGGATCGGGTGGCCGGCAATGGTGGGGCGGGGCTGACCAAAGGGGGGACAGCAGCCCTGTTTCCCGGGACAGAAAGCTTGTGAGGTTTGCCTTTCAGGTGCAGTGTGTGGCGCAGCCTGGGGTGTCCGTGGGCAGGCAGGGCTTTCTGTGCTGGCACCTTTTCCCTGCGAGGAATCCTCATTTGGATCGGGTTTTGGGGGGGCTGCTAAAATGGCGGGGCGGGGGTGACCAAAGGGGGGGACAGCAGCCCTGTTTCCCGGGACAGAAAGCTTGTGAGGTTTGGCTTTCAGGTGCAGTGTGTGGCGCAGCCTGGGGTGTCCGTGGGCAGGCAGGGCTTTCTGTGCTGGCACCTTTTCCCTGCGAGGAATCCTCATTTGGATCGGGTTTGGATCGGGTGGCCGGCAATGGCGGGGCGGGGGTGACCAAAGGGGGGACAGCAGCCCTGTTTCCCGGGACAGAAAGCTTGTGAGGTTTGGCTTTCAGGTGCAGTGTGTGGCGCAGCCTGGGCACTCTGTGGGCAGGCAGGGCTTTCTGTGCTGGCACCTTTTCCCTGCGAGGAATCCTCATTTGGATCGGGTTTGGATCGGGTGGCCGGCAGTGGTGGGCGGGGCTGACCAAAGGGGGGACAGCAGCCCTGTTTCCCGGGACAGAAAGCTTGTGAGGTTTGGCTTTCAGGTGCATTGTGTGGCTCAGCCTGGGCACTCTGTGGGCAGGCAGGGCTTTCTGTGCTGGCACCTTTTCCCTGCGAAGAATCCTCATTTGGATCGGGTTTGGATCGGGTGGCCGGCAATGGCGGGGCGGGGCTGACCAAAGGGGGGACAGCAGCCCTGTTTCCCGGGACAGAAAGCTTGTGAGGTTTGTCTTTCAGGTGCAATGTGTGGCTCTCCCTGGGGTGTCTGTGGGTAGGCAGGGCTTTCTGTGCTGTCACCTTTTCCCTGCGAAGAATCCTCATTTGGATCGGGTTTGGATCGGGTGGCCGGCAATGGCGGGGCGGGGCTGACCAAAGGGGGGACAGCAGCCCTGTTTCCCGGGGCAGAAAGCTTGTGAGGTATGGCTTTCAGGTGCAGTGTGTGGCGCAGCCTGGGGTGTCCGTGAGCAGGGAGGGCTTTCTGTGCTGGAACCTTTTCTCTGCTAGGAATCCTCATTTGGATCGGGTTTTGGGGGGGGCTGCTAAAATGGCGGGGCGGGGCTGACCAAAGGGGGGACAGCAGCCCTGTTTCCCGGGACAGAAAGCTTGTGAGGTTTGGCTTTCAGGTGCAGTGTGGCACAGCCTGGGCACTCTGTGGGCAGGCAGGGCTTTCTGTGCTGGCACCTTTTCCCTGCGAGGAATCCTCATTTGGATCGAGTTTTGGGGGGGCTGCTAAAATGGCGGGGCGGGGGTGACCAAAGGGGGGACAGCAGCCCTGTTTCCCGGGACAGAAAGCTTGTGAGGTTTGGCTTTCAGGTGCAGTGTGTGGCGCAGCCTGGGGTGTCCGTGGGCAGGCAGGGCTTTCTGTGCTGGCACCTTTTCCCTGCGAGGAATCCTCATTTGGATCGGGTTTGGATCGGGTGGCCGGCAATGGCGGGGCGGGGCTGACCAAGGGGGGGGGACAGCAGCCCTGTTTCCCGGGACAGAAAGCTTGTGAGGTTTGGCTTTCAGGTGCAGTGTGTGGCGCAGCCTGGGGTGTCCGTGAAGGCAGGGCTTTCTGTGCTGGCACCTTTTCCCTGCGAGGAATCCTCATTTGGATCGGGTTTTGGGGGGGCTGCTAAAATGGCGGGGCGGGGCTGACCAAAGGGGGGACAGCAGCCCTGTTTCCCGGGACAGAAAGCTTGTGAGGTTTGGCTTTCAGGTGCAGTGTGTGGCGCAGCCTGGGCACTCTGTGGGCAGGCAGGGCTTTCTGTGCTGGCACCTTTTCCCTGCGAGGAATCCTCATTTGGATCGGGTTTTGGGGGGGCTCCTAAAATGGCGGGGCGGGGCTGACCAAAGGGGGGACAGCAGCCCTGTTTCCCGGGACAGAAAGCTTGTGAGGTTTGGCTTTCAGGTGCAGTGTGTGGCACAGCCTGGGCACTCTGTGGGCATGCAGGGCTTTCTGTGCTGGAAACCTTTTCCCTGCGAGGAATCCTCATTTGTTTTGGGTTTGGATCGAGTGGCCGGCAGTGGCGGGGCGGGGCTGGCCAAAGGGGGCACAGGAACTCTGTTTCCCGGGACAGAAAGCTTGTGAGGTTTGGCTTTCAGGTGCAGTGTGTGGCGCAGCCTGGAGTGTCCGTGAGCAGGCAGGGCTTCTGTGCTGTCACCTTTTCCCTGCGAGGAATCCTCATTTGGATCGGGTTTTGGGGGTGCTGCTAAAATGGCGGGGCGGGGCTGACCAAAGGAGGGCAGCAGCCCTGTTTCCCGGGACAGAAAGCTTGTGAGGTTTGGCTTTCAGGTGCAGTGTGTGGCGCAGCCTGGGCACTCTGTGGGCTGCAAGGGCTTTTTGTGCTGGCACCTTTTCCCTGCGAGGAATCCTCATTTGGATCGGGTTTGGATCGGGTGGCCGGCAGTGGCGGGGCGCGGGGCTGACCAAAGGGGGGACAGCAGCCCTGTTTCCCGGGACAGAAATCTTGAGAGGTATGGCTTTCAGGTGCAGTGTGTGGCACAGCCTGGGCACTCTGTGGGCAGGCAGGGCTTTCTGTGCTGGCACCTTTTCCCTGCGAGGAATCCTCATTTGGATCGGGTTTGGATCGGGTGGCCGGCAGTGGCGGGGGGGGCCTGACCAAAGGGGGGACAGCAGCCCTGTTTCCCGGGACAGAAAGCTTGTGAGGTTTGGCTTTCAGGTGCAGTGTGTGGCTCAGCCTGGGCACTCTGTGGGCAGGCAGGGCTTTCTGTGCTGGCACCTTTTCCCTGCGAGGAATCCTCATTTGGATCGGGTTTTGGGGGGGCTGCTAAAATGGCGGGGCGGGGCTGACCAAAGGGGGGACAGCAGCCCTGTTTCCCGGGACAGAAAGATTGTGAGGTTTGGCTTTCAGGTGCAGTGTGTGGCGCAGCCTGGGGTGTCCGTGGGCAGGCAGGGCTTTCTGTGCTGGCACCTTTTCCCTGCGAGGAATCCTCATTTGGATCGGGTTTGGATCGAGTGGCCAGCAGTGGCGGGTCGGGGCTGACCAAAGGGGGGGACAGCAGCCCTGTTTCCCGGGACAGAAAGCTTGTGAGGTTTGGCTTTCAGGTGCAGTGTGTGGCGCAGCCTGGGCACTCTGTGGGCAGGCAGGGCTTTCTGTGCTGGCACCTTTTCCCTGCGAGGAATCCTCATTTGGATCGGGTTTGGGGGGGCTGCTAAAATGGCGGGGCGGGGCTGACCAAGGGGGGGGACAGCAGCCCTGTTTTCCCGGGACAGAAAGCTTGTGAGGTTTGGCTTTCAGGTGCAGTGTGTGGCACAGCCTGGGCACTCTGTGGGCAGGCAGGGCTTTCTGTGCTGGCACCTTTTCCCTGCGAGGAATCCTCATTTGGGTCGGGTTTGGGGGGGCAGCTAAAATGGTGGGGCGAGGCTGACCAGAGAGGGGGACAGCAGCCCTGTTTCCCTGGACAGAAAGCTTGTGAGGTTTGGCTTTCAGGTGCAGTGTGTGGCGCAGACTGGGGTGTCCGTGGGCAGGCAGGGCTTTCTGTGCTGGCACCTTTTCCCTGCGAGGAATCCTCATTTGGATCGGGTTTTGGTTGGGGCTTCTGAAATGGCGGGGCGGGGCTGACCAAAGGGGGGACAGCAGCCCTGTTTGCCGGGACAGAAAGCTTGTGAGGTTTGGCTTTCAGGTGCAGTGTGTGGCGCAGCCTGGTGTGTCCGTGGGCAGGCAGGGCTTTCTGTGCTGGCACCTTTTCCCTGCGAGGAATCCTCATTTGGATCGGGTTTGGATCGGATGGCCGGCAGTGGTGGGCGGGGCTGACCAAAGGGGGGACAGCAGCCCTGTTTCCCGGGACAGAAAGCTTGTGAGGTTTGGCTTTCAGGTGCAGTGTGTGGCGCAGCCTGGGGTGTCCGTGGGCAGGCAGGGCTTTCTGTGCTGGCACCTTTTCCCTGCGAGGAATCCTCATTTGGATCGGGTTTGGATCGGGTGGCCGGCAGTGGTGGGCGGGGCTGACCAAGGGGGGGGACAGCAGCCCTGTTTCCCGGGACAGAAAGCTTGTGAGGTTTGGCTTTCAGGTGCAGTGTGTGGCGCAGCCTGGGGTGTCCGTGGGCAGGCAGGGCTTTCTGTGCTGGCACCTTTTCCCTGCGAGGAATCCTCATTTGGATCGGGTTTTGGGGGGGCTGCTAAAATGGCGAGGCGGGGCTGACCAAAGGGGGGACAGCAGCCCTGTTTCCCGGGACAGAAAGCTTGTGAGGTTTGGCTTTCAGGTGCAGTGTGTGGCACAGCCTGGGCACTCTGTGGGCAGGCAGGGCTTTCTGTGCTGGCACCTTTTCCCTGCGAGGAATCCTCATTTGGGTCGAGTTTTGGGGGGGACTGCTAAAATGGCGGTGCGGGGGTGACCAAAGGGGGGACAGCAGCCCTGTTTCCCGGGACAGAAAGCTTGTGAGGTTTGGCTTTCAGGTGCATTGTGTGGCGCAGACTGGGCACACTGTGGGTAGGCAGGGCTTTCTGTGCTGGCAACTTTTCCCTGCGAGGAATCCTCGTTTGGATCGAGTGGCCGGCAGTGGTGGGCGGGGGCTGACCAAAGGGGGGACAGCAGCCCTGTTTCCCGGGACAGAAAGCTTGTGAGGTTTGGCTTTCAGGTGCAGTGTGTGGCGCAGCCTGGGGTGTCCGTGGGCAGGCAGGGCTTTCTGTGCTGGCACCTTTTCCCTGCGAGGAATCCTCATTTGGATCCGGTTTGGATCGGGTGGCCGGCAATGGCGATGCGGGGCTGACCAAAGGGGGGACAGCAGCCCTGTTTCCCGGGACAGAAAGCTTGTGAGGTTTGGCTTTCAGGTGCATTGTGTGGCTCAGCCTGGGCACTCTGGGGGCAGGCAGGGCTTTCTGTGCTGGCACCTTTTCCCTGCGAGGAATCCTCATTTGGATCGGGTTTTGGGGGGGCTGCTAAAATGGCGGGGCGGGGCTGACCAAAGGGGGGACAGCAGCCCTGTTTCCCGGGACAGAAAGCTTGTGAGGTTTGGCTTTCAGGTGCAGTGTGTGGCGCAGGCTGGGTTGTCCGTGGGCAGGCAGGGCTTTCTGTGCTGGCACCTTTTCCCTGCGAGGAATCCTCATTTGGATCGGGTGGCGCGCAATGGCGGGGCGGGGGTGACCAAAGGGGGGACAGCAGCCCTCTTTCCCGGGACAGAAAGCTTGTGAGGTTGGCTTTCAGGTGCAGTGTGTGGCGCAGCCTGGGCACTCTGTGGGCAGGCAGGGCTTTCTGTGCTGGCACCTTTTCCCTGCGAGGAATCCTCATTTGTTTTGGTTTTGGGGGGGCAGCTAAAATGGTGGGGCGAGGCTGACCAGAGAGGGGGACAGCAGCCCTGTTTCCCTGGACAGAAAGCTTGTGAGGTTTGGCTTTCAGGTGCAGTGTGTGGCGCAGCCTGGGCACTCTGTGGGCAGGCAGGGCTTTCTGTGCTGGCACCTTTTCCCTGCGAGGAATCCTCATTTGGGTCGTGTTTGGATCGGGTGGCCGCAATGGCGGGGCGGGGGTGACCAAAGGGGGGACAGCAGCCCTGTTTCCCGGGACAGAAAGCTTGGGAGGTTTGGCTTTCAGGTGCAGTGTGTGGCGCAGCCTGGGGTGTCCGTGGGCAGGCAGGGATTTCTGTGCTGGCACCTTTTCCCTGCGAGGAATCCTCATTTGGATCTGGTTTGGATCGGGTGGCCGGCAGTGGTGGGCGGGGCTGACCAAAGGGGGGACAGCAGCCCTGTTTCCCGGGACAGAAAGCTTGTGAGGTTTGGCTTTCAGGTGCAGTGTGTGGCGCAGCCTGGGGTGTCCGTGGGCAGGCAGGGCTTTCTGTGCTGGCACCTTTTCCCTGCGAGGAATCCTCATTTGGATCGGGCTTTGGGGGGGCTGCTAAAATGGCGGGGCGGGGGTGACCAAAGGGGGGACAGCAGCCCTGTTTCCCGGGACAGAAAGCTTGTGAGGTTTGGCTTTCAGGTGCAGTGTGTGGCGCAGCCTGGGCACTCTGTGGGCAGGCAGGGCTTTCTGTGCTGGCACCTTTTCCTGCGAGGAATCCTCGTTTGGATCGGGTGGCCGGCAATGGCGGGGCGGGGCTGACCAAAGGGGGGACAGCAGCCCTGTTTCCCGGACAGAAAGCTTGTGAGGTTTGGCTTTCAGGTGCAGTGTGTGGCGCAGCCTGGGCACTCTGTGGGCAGGCAGGGCTTTCTGTGCTGGCACCTTTTCCCTGCGAGGAATCATCATTTGGATCGGGTTTTGGGGGGGCTGCCAAAATGGCGGGGCGGGGCTGACCAAAGGGGGGGACAGCAGCCCTGTTTCCCGGGACAGAAAGCTTGTGAGGTTTGGCTTTCAGGTGCAGTGTGTGGCGCAGCCTGGGCACTCTGTGGGCAGGCAGGGCTTTCTGTGCTGGCACCTTTTCCCTGCGAGGAATCATCATTTGGATCGGGTTTGGATCGTGTGGCCGGCAGTGGTGGGGCGGTGCTGACCAAAAGGGGGGAGAGCAGCTCTGTTTCCCGGGACAGAAAGCTTGTGAGGTTTGGCTTTAAGGTGCAGTGTGTGGCGCAGCCTGGAGTGTCCGTGGGCAGGCAGGGCTTTCTGTGCTGGCACCTTTTCCCTGCGAGGAATCCTCATTTGGATCGGGTTTTGGGGGGACTGCTAAAATGGCGGGGCGGGGGTGACCAAAGGGGGGACAGCAGCCCTGTTTCCCGGGACAGAAAGCTTGTGAGGTTTGGCTTTCAGGTGCAGTGTGTGGCACAGCCTGGGCACTCTGTGGGCAGGCAGGGTTTCTGTGCTGGCACCTTTTCCCTGCGAGGAATCCTCATTTGGATCTGGTTTGAATCGGGTGGCCGGCAGTGGTGGGCGGGGCTGACCAAGGTGGGGGACAGCAGCCCTGTTTCCCGGGACAGAAAGCTTGTGAGGTTTGGCTTTCAGGTGCAGTGTGTGGCGCAGCCTGGGGTGTCCGTGGGCAGGCAGGGCTTTCTGTGCTGGCACCTTTTCCCTGCGAGGAATCCTCATTTGGATCGGGTTTTGGGGGGGCTGCTAAAATGGAGGGGCGGGGGCTGACCAAAGGGGGGACAGCAGCCCTGTTTCCCGGGACAGAAAGCTTGTGAGGTTTGCCTTTCAGGTGCAGTG
Organism: Pseudopipra pipra; assembly: GCF_036250125.1. Lineage (NCBI taxonomy): Eukaryota > Metazoa > Chordata > Aves > Passeriformes > Pipridae > Pseudopipra > Pseudopipra pipra. The sequence goes on from NW_026990830.1 coordinate 24,864, forward strand.
TGTGGGCATGGGGTGTCCGTGGGCAGGCAGGGCTTTCTGTGCTGGCACCTTTTCCTTGCGAGGAATCCTCATTTGGATCGGGTTTGGATCGGATGGCCGGCAGTGGTGGGCGGGGCTGACCAAAGGGGGGACAGCAGCCCTGTTTCCCGGGACAGAAAGCTTGTGAGGTTTGGCTTTCAGGTGCAGTGTGTGGCACAGTCTGGGCACTCTGTGGGCAGGCAGGGCTTTCTGTGCTGGCACCTTTTCCCTGCGAGGAATCCTCATTTGGATCTGGTTTGGATCGGGTGGCCGGCAATGGCAGGGCGGGGCTGACCAAAGGGGGGACAGCAGCCCTGTTTCCCGGGACAGAAAGCTTGTGAGGTTTGGCTTTCAGGTGCATTGTGTGGCTCAGCCTGGGCACTCTGTGGGCAGGCAGGGCTTTCTGTGCTGGCACCTTTTCCCTGCGAGGAATCCTCATTTGGATCGGGTTTGGATCGGGTGGCAGGCAGTGGTGGGCGGGGCTGACCACGGTGGGGGACAGCAGCCCTATTTCCCGGGACAGAAAGCTTGTGAGGTTTGGCTTTCAGGTGCAGTGTGTGGCACAGCCTGGGCACTCTGTGGGCAGGCAGGGCTGTCTGTGCTGGCACCTTTTCCCTGCGAGGAATCCTCATTTGGATCGAGTTTTGGGGGGGTTGCCAAAATGGCGGGGCGGGGCTGACCAAAGGGGGGACAGCAGCCCTGTTTCCCGGGACAGAAAGCTTGTGAGGTTTGGATTTCAGGTGCAGTGTGTGGCGCAGCCTGGGGTGTCCGTGGGCAGGCAGAGCTGTCTGTGCTGGCACCTTTTCCCTGCGAGGAATCCTCATTTGGATCGGGTTTGGATCGGATGGCCGGCAGTGGTGGGCGGGGCTGACCAAAGTGGGGACAGCAGCCCTGTTTCCCGGGACAGAAAGCTTGTGAGGTTTGGCTTTCAGGTGCAGTGTGTGGCACAGTCTGGGCACTCTGTGGGCAGGCAGGGCTTTCTGTGCTGGCACCTTTTCCCTGCGAGGAATCCTCATTTGGATCGGGTTTGGATCGGGTGGCCGGCAATGGTGGGGCGGGGCTGACCAAAGGGGGGACAGCAGCCCTGTTTCCCGGGACAGAAAGCTTGTGAGGTTTGGCTTTCAGGTGCAGTGTGTGGCGCAGCCTGGGGTGTCCGTGGGCAGGCAGGGCTTTCTGTGCTGGCACCTTTTCCCTGCGAGGAATCCTCATTTGGATCGGGTTTTGGGGGTGCTGCTAAAATGGCGGGGCGGGGCTGACCAAAGGGGGGACAGCAGCCCTGTTTCCCGGGACAGAAAGCTTGTGAGGTTTGGCTTTCAGGTGCATTGTGTGGAACAGCCTGGGCACTCTGTGGGCAGGCAGGGCTTTCTGTGCTGGCACCTTTTCCCTGCGAGGAATCCTCATTTGGGTCGGGTTTGGATCGGGTGGCCGGCAATGGCGGGGCGGGGCTGACCAAAGGGGGGACAGCAGCCCTGTTTCCCGGGACAGAAAGCTTGTGAGGTTTGGCTTTCAGGTGCAGTGTGTGGCACAGCCTGGGCACTCCGTGGGCAGGCAGGGCTTTCTGTGCTGGCACCTTTTCCCTGCGAGGAATCCTCATTTTGGTCGGGTTTGGATCGGGTGGCCGGCAATGGCGGGGCGGGGCTGACCAAAGGGGGGACAGCAGCCCTGTTTCCCGGGACAGAAAGCTTGTGAGGTTTGGCTTTCAGGTGCAGTGTGTGGCACAGCCTGGGCACTCTGTGGGCAGGCAGGGCTGTCTGTGCTGGCACCTTTTCCCTGCGAGGAATCCTCATTTGGATCGAGTTTTGGGGGGGCTGCTAAAATGGCGGGGCGGGGCTGACCAAAGGGGGGACAGCAGCCCTGTTTCCCGGGACAGAAAGCTTGTGAGGTTTGCCTTTCAGGTGCAGTGTGTGGCGCAGCCTGGGGTGTCCGTGGGCAGGCAGGGCTTTCTGTGCTGGCACCTTTTCCCTGCGAGGAATCCTCATTTGGATCGGGTTTGGATCGGATGGCCGGCAGTGGTGGGCGGGGCTGACCAAAGGGGGGACAGCAGCCCTGTTTCCCGGGACAGAAAGCTTGTGAGGTTTGGCTTTCAGGTGCAGTGTGTGGCGCAGCCTGGGCACACTGTGGGCAGGCAGGGCTTTCTGTGCTGGCACCTTTTCCCTGCGAGGAATCCTCATTTGGATCGGGTTTTGGGGGGGCTGCTAAAATGGCGGGGCGGGGCTGACCAAAGGGGGGACAGCAGCCCTGTTTCCCGGGACAGAAAGCTTGTGAGATTTGGCTTTCAGGTGCAGTGTGTGGCGCAGCCTGGGGTGTCCGTGGGCAGGCAGGGCTTTCTGTGCTGGCACCTTTTCCCTGCGAGGAATCCTCATTTGGATCGGGTTTGGATCGGGTGGCCGGCAGTGGTGGGCGGGGCTGACCAAAGGGGGGACAACAGCCCTGTTTCCCGGGACAGAAAGCTTGTGAGGTTTGGCTTTCAGGTGCAGTGTGTGGCGCAGCCTGGGGTGTCCGTGGGCAGGCAGGGCTTTCTGTGCTGGCACCTTTTCCCTGCGAGGAATCCTCATTTGGATCGAGTTTTGGGGGGCCTGCTAAAATGGCGGGGCGGGGGTGACCAAAGGGGGGACAGCAGCCCTGTTTCCCGGGACAGAAAGCTTGTGAGGTTTGGCTTTCAGGTGCGTTGTGTGGCTCAGCCTGGGCACTCTGTGGGCAGGCAGGGCTTTCTGTGCTGGCACCTTTTCCCTGCGAGGAATCCTCATTTGGATCGGGTTTGGATCGGGTGGCCGGCAATGGCGGGGCGGGGGTGACCAAAGGGGGGACAGCAGCCCTGTTTCCCGGGACAGAAAGCTTGTGAGGTTTGGCTTTCAGGTGCAGTGTGTGGCACAGCCTGGGCACACTGTGGGCAGGTAGGGCTGTCTGTGCTGGCACCTTTTCCCTGCGAGGAATCCTCATTTGGATCGGGTTTGGATCGGATGGCCGGCAGTGGTGGGCGGGGCTGACCAAAGGGGGGACAGCAGCCCTGTTTCCCGGGACAGAAAGCTTGTGAGGTTTGGCTTTCAGGTGCAGTGTGTGGCGCAGCCTGGTGTGTCCGTGGGCAGGCAGGGCTTTCTGTGCTGGCACCTTTTCCCTGCGAGGAATCCTCATTTGGGTCGGGTTTTGGGGGGGGCTGCTAAAATGGCGGGGCGGGGGCTGACCAAAGGGGGGACAGCAGCCCTGTTTCCCGGGACAGAAAGCTTGTGAGGTTTGGCTTTCAGGTGCGTTGTGTGGCTCAGCCTGGGCACTCTGTGGGCAGGCAGGGCTTTCTGTGCTGGCACCTTTTCCCTGCGTGGAATCCTCATTTGGATCGGGTTTGGATCGGGGTGGCCGGCAATGGCGGGGCGATGCTGACCAAGGGGGGGGGACAGCAGCCCTGTTTCCCGGGACAGAAAGCTTGTGAGGTTTGGCTTTCAGGTGCAGTGTGTGGCGCAGCCTTGGCACACTGTGGGCAGGCAGGGCTTTCTGTGCTGGCACCTTTTCCCTGCGAGGAATCCTCATTTGGATCGGGTTTTGGGGGGGCTGCTAAAATGGCGGGGCGGGGCTGACCAAAGGGGGGGACAGCAGCCCTGTTTCCCGGGACAGAAAGCTTGTGAGGTTTGGCTTTCAGGTGCAGTGTGTGGCACAGCCTGGGCAATCCGTGGGCAGGCAGGGCTTTCTGTGCTGGCACCTTTTCCCTGCGAGGAATCCTCATTTGGATCGGGTTTTGGGGGGGCTGCTAAAATGGCGGGGCGGGGCTGACCAAAGGGGGACAGCAGCCCTGTTTCCCGGGACAGAAAGCTTGTGAGGTTTGGCTTTCAGGTGCAGTGTGTGGCGCAGCCTTGGGTGTCCGTGGGCAGGCAGGGCTTTCTGTGCTGGCACCTTTTCCCTGCGAGGAATCCTCATTTGGATCGGGTTTTGGGGGGCTGCTAAAATGGCGGGGCGGGGCTGACCAAAGGGGGGACAGCAGCCCTGTTTCCCGGGACAGAAAGCTTGTGAGGTTTGGCTTTCAGGTGCAGTGTGTGGCACAGCCTGGGCACTCTGTGGGCAGGCAGGGCTTTCTGTGCTGGCACCTTTTCCCTGCGAGGAATCCTCGTTTGGATCGGGTGGCCGGCAATGGCGGGGCGGGGGGTGACCAAAGGGGGGACAGCAGCCCTGTTTGCCGGGACAGAAAGCTTGTGAGGTTTGCCTTTCAGGTGCAGTGTGTGGCGCAGCCTGGGGTGTCCGTGGGCAGGCAGGGCTTTCTGTGCTGGCACCTTTTCCCTGCGAGGAATCCTCATTTGGATCGGGTTTTGGGGGGTGCTGCTAAAATGGCGGGGCGGGGCTGACCAAAGGGGGGACAGCAGCCCTGTTTCCCGGGACAGAAAGCTTGTGAGGTTTGGCTTTCAGGTGCATTGTGTGGAACTGCCTGGGCACTCTGTGGGCAGGCAGGGCTTTCTGTGCTGGCACCTTTTCCCTGCGAGGAATCCTCATTTGGGTCGGGTTTGGATCGGGTGGCCGGCAATGGCGGGGCGGGGCTGACCAAAGGGGGGGACAGCAGCCCTGTTTCCCGGGACAGAAAGCTTGTGAGGTTTGGCTTTCAGGTGCAGTGTGTGGCACAGCCTGGGCACTCCGTGGGCAGGCAGGGCTTTCTGTGCTGGCACCTTTTCCCTGCGAGGAATCCTCATTTGGATCGAGTTTTGGGGGGGCTGCTAAACTGGCGGGGCGGGGCTGACCAAAAGGGGGGACAGCAGCCCTGTTTCCCGGGACAGAAAGCTTGTGAGGTTTGGCTTTCAGGTGCAGTGTGTGGCGCAGCCTGGGGTGTCCGTGGGCAGGCAGGGCTTTCTGTGCTGGCACCTTTTCCCTGCGAGGAATCTTCATTTGGATCGAGTTTTGGGGGGGCTGCTAAAATGGCGGGGCGGGGCTGACCAAAGGGGGGACAGCAGCCCTGTTTCCCGGGACAGAAAGCTTGTGAGGTTTGGCTTTCAGGTGCATTGTGTGGAACAGCCTGGGCACTCTGTGGGCAGGCAGGGCTTTCTGTGCTGGCACCTTTTCCCTGCGAGGAATCCTCATTTGGGTCGGGTTTGGATCGGGTGGCCGGCAATGGCGGGGCGGGGGCTGACCAAAGGGGGGACAGCAGCCCTGTTTCCCGGGACAGAAAGCTTGTGAGATTTGGCTTTCAGGTGCAGTGTGTGGCGCAGCCTGGGGTGTCCGTGGGCAGGCAGGGCTTTCTGTGCTGGCACCTTTTCCCTGCGAGGAATCCTCATTTGGATCGGGTTTGGATCGGGTGGCCGGCAGTGGTGGGCGGGGCTGACCAAAGGGGGGACAACAGCCCTGTTTCCCGGGACAGAAAGCTTGTGAGGTTTGGCTTTCAGGTGCAGTGTGTGGCGCAGCCTGGGGTGTCCGTGGGCAGGCAGGGCTTTCTGTGCTGGCACCTTTTCCCTGCGAGGAATCCTCATTTGGATCGAGTTTTGGGGGGCCTGCTAAAATGGCGGGGCGGGGGTGACCAAAGGGGGGACAGCAGCCCTGTTTCCCGGGACAGAAAGCTTGTGAGGTTTGGCTTTCAGGTGCAGTGTGTGGCGCAGCCTTGGCACACTGTGGGCAGGCAGGGCTTTCTGTGCTGGCACCTTTTCCCTGCGAGGAATCGTCATTTGGATCGGGTTTTGGGGGGGCTGCTAAAATGGCGGGGCGGGGCTGACCAAAGGGGGGACAGCAGCCCTGTTTCCCGGGACAGAAAGCTTGTGAGGTTTGGCTTTCAGGTGCGTTGTGTGGCTCAGCCTGGGCACTCTGTGGGCAGGCAGGGCTTTCTGTGCTGGCACCATTTCCCTGCGAGGAATCCTCATTTGGATCGGGTTTGGATCGGGTGGCCGGCAATGGCGGGGCGGGGGTGACCAAAGGGGGGACAGCAGCCCTGTTTCCCGGGACAGAAAGCTTGTGAGGTTTGGCTTTCAGGTGCAGTGTGTGGCACAGCCTGGGCACACTGTGGGCAGGTAGGGCTGTCTGTGCTGGCACCTTTTCCCTGCGAGGAATCCTCATTTGGATCGGGTTTGGATCGGATGGTCGGCAGTGGTGGGCGGGGCTGACCAAAGGGGGGACAGCAGCCCTGTTTCCCGGGACAGAAAGCTTGTGAGGTTTGGCTTTCAGGTGCAGTGTGTGGCACAGCCTGGGCACACTGTGGGCAGGTAGGGCTGTCTGTGCTGGCACCTTTTCCCTGCGAGGAATCCTCATTTGGATCGGGTTTGGATCGGATGGTCGGCAGTGGTGGGCGGGGCTGACCAAAGGGGGGACAGCAGCCCTGTTTCCCGGGACAGAAAGCTTGTGAGGTTTGGCTTTCAGGTGCAGTGTGTGGCGCAGCCTGCGATGTCCGTGGGCAGGCAGGGCTTTCTGTGCTGGCACCTTTTCCCTGCGAGGAATCCTCATTTGGATCGAGTTTTGGGGGGGCTGCTAAAATGGCGGGGCGGGGCTGACCAAAGGGGGGACAGCAGCCCTGTTTCCCGGGACAGAAAGCTTGTGAGGTTTGGCTTTCAGGTGCAGTGTGTGGCACAGCCTGGGCACTCCGTGGGCAGGCAGGGCTTTCTGTGCTGGCACCTTTTCCCTGCGAGGAATCCTCATTTGGATCTGGTTTTGGGGGGGCTGCTAAAATGGCGGGGCGGGGCTGACCAAAGGGGGGACAGCAGCCCTGTTTCCCGGGACAGAAAGCTTGTGAGGTTTGGCTTTCAGGTGCAGTGTGTGGCACAGCCTGGGCACTCTGTGGGCAGGCAGGGCTTTCTGTGCTGGCACCTTTTCCCTGCGAGGAATCCTCATTTGGGTCGGGTTTGGATCGGGTGGCCGGCAATGGCGGGGCGGGGGTGACCAAAGGGGGGACAGCAGCCCTGTTTCCCGGGACAGAAAGCTTGTGAGGTTTGGCTTTCAGGTGCAGTGTGTGGCACAGCCTGGGCACTCTGTGGGCAGGCAGGGCTTTCTGTGCTGGCACCTTTTCCCTGCGAGGAATCCTCATTTGGATCGGGTTTGGATCGGGTGGCCGGCAGTGGTGGGCGGGGCTGACCAAGGGGGGGACAGCAGCTCTGTTTCCCGGGACAGAAAGCTTGTGAGGTTTGGCTTTCAGGTGCAGTGTGTGGCGCAGCTTGGGCACTCTGTGGGCAGGCAGGGCTTTCTGTGCTGGCACCTTTTCCCTGCGAGGAATCCTCATTTGGATCGGGTTTGGATCGTGTGGCCGGCAGTGGTGGGCGGGGCTGACCAAGGGGGGGACAGCAGCCCTGTTTCCCGGGACAGAAAGCTTGTGAGGTTTGGCTTTCAGGTGCAGTGTGTGGCGCAGCCTGGGGTGTCCATGTGCAGGCAGCGCTTTCTGTGCTGGCACCTTTTCCCTGCGAGGAATCCTCATTTGGATCGGGTTTTGGGGGGGCTGCTAAAATGGCGGGGCGGGGCTGACCAAAGGGGGGACAGCAGCCCTGTTTCCCGGGACAGAAAGCTTGTGAGGTTTGGCTTTCAGGTGCGGTGTGTGGCACAGTCTGGGCACTCTGTGGGCAGGCAGGGCTTTCTGTGCTGGCACCTTTTCCCTGCGAGGAATCCTCATTTGGATCGGGTTTGGATCGGGTGGCCGGCAATGGCGGAGCGGGGCTGACCAAAGGGGGGACAGCAGCCCTGTTTCCCGGGACAGAAAGCTTGTGAGGTTTGGCTTTCAGGTGCAGTGTGTGGCACAGCCTGGGGTGTCCGTGGGCAGGCAGGGCTTTCTGTGCTGGCACCTTTTCCCTGCTAGGAATCCTCATTTGGATCGGGGTAGGATCGGGTGGCCGTCAATGGCGGGGCGGGGCTGACCAAAGGGGGCACAGCAGCCCTGTTTCCCGGGACAGAAAGCTTGTGAGGTTTGGCTTTCAGTTGCAGTGTGTGGCGCAGCCTGGGCACTCTGTGGGCAGGCAGGGCTTCCTGTGCTGGTACCTTTTCCCTGCGAGGAATCCTCATTTGGATCGGGTTTTGGGGGGCTGCTAAAATGGCGGGGCGGGGCTGACCAAAGGGGGGACAGCAGCCCTGTTTCCCGGGACAGAAAGCTTGTGAGGTTTGGCTTTCAGGTGCAGTGTGTGGCACAGCCTGGGCACTCTGTGGGCAGGCAGGGCTTTCTGTGCTGGCACCTTTTCCCTGCGAGGAATCCTCATTTGGGTCGGGTTTGGATCGGGTGGCCGGCAATGGCGGGGCTGACCAAAGGGGGGACAGCAGCCCTGTTTCCCGGGACAGAAAGCTTGTGAGGTTTGGCTTTCAGGTGCAGTGTGTGGCACAGCCTGGGCACTCCGTGGGCAGGCAGGGCTTTCTGTGCTGGCACCTTTTCCCTGCGAGGAATCCTCATTTGGATCGAGTTTTGGGGGGGCTGCTAAACTGGCGGGGCGGGGGTGACCAAAGGGGGGACAGCAGCCCTGTTTCCCGGGACAGAAAGCTTGTGAGGTTTGGCTTTCAGGTGCAGTGTGTGGCGCAGCCTGGGGTGTCCGTGGGCAGGCAGGGCTTTCTGTGCTGGCACCTTTTCCCTGCGAGGAATCCTCATTTGGATCGGGTTTTGGGGGGGCTGCTAAAATGGCGGGGCGGGGCTGACCAAAGGGGGGACAGCAGCCCTGTTTCCCGGGACAGAAAGCTTGTGAGGTTTGGCTTTCAGGTGCAGTGTGTGGCACAGCCTGGGCACTCTGTGGGCAGGCAGGCCTTTCTGTGCTGGCACCTTTTCCCTGCGAGGAATCCTCATTTGGATCGGGTTTGGATCGGGTGGCCGGCAATGGCGGGGCGGGGCTGACCAAAGGGGGGACAGCAGCCCTGTTTCCCGGGACAGAAAGCTTGTGAGATTTGGCTTTCAGGTGCAGTGTGTGGCGCAGCCTGGGGTGTCCGTGGGCAGGCAGGGCTTTCTGTGCTGGCACCTTTTCCCTGCGAGGAATCCTCATTTGGATCGGGTTTGGATCGGATGGCCGGCAGTGGTGGGCGGGGCTGACCAAAGGGGGGACAGCAGCCCTGTTTCCCGGGACAGAAAGCTTGTGAGGTTTGGCTTTCAGGTGCAGTGTGTGGCGCAGCCTGGGCACAATGTGGGCAGGCAGGGCTTTCTGTGCTGGCACCTTTTCCCTGCGAGGAATCCTCATTTGGATCGGGTTTTGGGGGGGCTGCTAAAATGGCGGGGCGGGGCTGACCAAAGGGGGGACAGCAGCCCTGTTTCCCGGGACAGAAAGCTTGTGAGATTTGGCTTTCAGGTGCAGTGTGTGGCGCAGCCTGGGGTGTCCGTGGGCAGGCAGGGCTTTCTGTGCTGGCACCTTTTCCCTGCGAGGAATCCTCATTTGGATCGGGTTTGGATCGGATGGCCGGCAGTGGTGGGCGGGGCTGACCAAAGGGGGGACAGCAGCCCTGTTTCCCGGGACAGAAAGCTTGTGAGGTTTGCCTTTCAGGTGCAGTGTGTGGCGCAGCCTGGGGTGTCCGTGGGCAGGCAGGGCTTTCTGTGCTGGCACCTTTTCCCTGCGAGGAATCCTCATTTGGATCGAGTTTTGGGGGGGCTGCTAAAATGGCGGGGCGGGGGTGACCAAAGGGGGGACAGCAGCCCTGTTTCCCGGGACAGAAAGCTTGTGAGGTTTGACTTTCAGGTGCAGTGTGTGGCGCAGCCTGGGGTGTCCGTGGGCAGGCAGGGCTTTCTGTGCTGGCACCTTTTCCCTGCGAGGAATCCTCATTTGGATCGGGTTTGGATCGGGTGGCCGGCAATGGCGGGGCGGGGCTGACCAAAGGGGGGACAGCAGCCCTGTTTCCCGGGACAGAAAGCTTGTGAGGTTTGGCTTTCAGGTGCGTTGTGTGGCTCAGCCTGGGCACTCTGTGGGCAGGCAGGGCTTTCTGTGCTGGCACCATTTCCCTGCGAGGAATCCTCATTTGGATCGGGTTTGGATCGGGTGGCCGGCAATGGCGGGGCGGGGGTGACCAAAGGGGGGACAGCAGCCCTGTTTCCCGGGACAGAAAGCTTGTGAGGTTTGGCTTTCAGGTGCAGTGTGTGGCGCAGCCTGGGCACAATGTGGGCAGGCAGGGCTTTCTGTGCTGGCACCTTTTCCCTGCGAGGAATCCTCATTTGGATCGGGTTTTGGGGGGGCTGCTAAAATGGCGGGGCGGGGCTGACCAAAGGGGGGACAGCAGCCCTGTTTCCCGGGACAGAAAGCTTGTGAGATTTGGCTTTCAGGTGCAGTGTGTGGCGCAGCCTGGGGTGTCCGTGGGCAGGCAGGGCTTTCTGTGCTGGCACCTTTTCCCTGCGAGGAATCCTCATTTGGATCGGGTTTGGATCGGATGGCCGGCAGTGGTGGGCGGGGCTGACCAAAGGGGGGACAGCAGCCCTGTTTCCCGGGACAGAAAGCTTGTGAGGTTTGCCTTTCAGGTGCAGTGTGTGGCGCAGCCTGGGGTGTCCGTGGGCAGGCAGGGCTTTCTGTGCTGGCACCTTTTCCCTGCGAGGAATCCTCATTTGGATCGAGTTTTGGGGGGGCTGCTAAAATGGCGGGGCGGGGGGTGACCAAAGGGGGGACAGCAGCCCTGTTTCCCGGGACAGAAAGCTTGTGAGGTTTGACTTTCAGGTGCAGTGTGTGGCGCAGCCTGGGGTGTCCGTGGGCAGGCAGGGCTTTCTGTGCTGGCACCTTTTCCCTGCGAGGAATCCTCATTTGGATCGGGTTTGGATCGGGTGGCCGGCAATGGCGGGGCGGGGGTGACCAAAGGGGGGACAGCAGCCCTGTTTCCCGGGACAGAAAGCTTGTGAGGTTTGGCTTTCAGGTGCAGTGTGTGGCGCAGCCTTGGCACACTGTGGGCAGGCAGGGCTTTCTGTGCTGGCACCTTTTCCCTGCGAGGAATCCTCATTTGGATCGGGTTTTGGGGGGGCTGCTAAAATGGCGGGGCGGGGCTGACCAAAGGGGGGACAGCAGCCCTGTTTCCCGGGACAGAAAGCTTGTGAGGTTTGGCTTTCAGGTGCGTTGTGTGGCTCAGCCTGGGCACTCTGTGGGCAGGCAGGGCTTTCTGTGCTGGCACCATTTCCCTGCGAGGAATCCTCATTTGGATCGGGTTTGGATCGGGTGGCCGGCAATGGCGGGGCGGGGGTGACCAAAGGGGGGACAGCAGCCCTGTTTCCCGGGACAGAAAGCTTGTGAGGTTTGGCTTTCAGGTGCAGTGTGTGGCACAGCCTGGGCACACTGTGGGCAGGCAGGGCTGTCTGTGCTGGCACCTTTTCCCTGCGAGGAATCCTCATTTGGATCGGGTTTGGATCGGATGGCCGGCAGTGGTGGGCGGGGCTGACCAAAGGGGGGACAGCAGCCCTGTTTCCCGGGATAGAAAGCTTGTGAGGTTTGCCTTTCAGGTGCAGTGTGTGGCGCAGCCTGCGGTGTCCGTGGGCAGGCAGGGCTTTCTGTGCTGGCACCTTTTCCCTGCGAGGAATCCTCATTTGGATCGAGTTTTGGGGGGGCTGCTAAAATGGCGGGGCGGGGCTGACCAAAGGGGGGACAGCAGCCCTGTTTCCCGGGACAGAAAGCTTGTGAGATTTGGCTTTCAGGTGCAGTGTGTGGCGCAGCCTGGGCACTCTGTGGGCAGGCAGGGCTTTCTGTGCTGGCACCTTTTCCCTGCGAGGAATCCTCATTTGGATGGGGTTTGGATCGGGTGGCCGGCAATGGTGGGGCGGGGCTGACCAAAGGGGGGACTGCAGCCCTGTTTCCCGGGACAGAAAGCTTGTGAGGTTTGGCTTTCAGGTGCAGTGTGTGGCGCAGCCTGGGGTGTCCGTGGGCAGGCAGGGCTTTCTGTGCTGGCACATTTTCCTTGCGAGGAATCCTCATTTGGATCGGATTTGGATCGGATGGCCGGCAGTGGTGGGCGGGGCTGACCAAAGGGGGGACAGCAGCCCTGTTTGCCGGGACAGAAAGCTTGTGAGGTTTGGCTTTCAGGTGCAGTGTGTGGCGCAGCCTGGTGTGTCCGTGGGCAGGCAGGGCTTTCTGTGCTGGCACCTTTTCCCTGCGAGGAATCCTCATTTGGGTCGGGTTTTGGGGGGGCTGCTAAAATGGCGGGGCGGGGCTGACCAAAGGGGGGACAGCAGCCCTGTTTCCCGGGACAGAAAGCTTGTGAGGTTTGGCTTTCAGGTGCGTTGTGTGGCTCAGCCTGGGCACTCTGTGGGCAGGCAGGGCTTTCTGTGCTGGCACCTTTTCCCTGCGAGGAATCCTCATTTGGATCGGGTTTGGATCGGGTGGCCGGCAATGGCGGGGCGATGCTGACCAAGGGGGGGGACAGCAGCCCTGTTTCCCGGGACAGAAAGCTTGTGAGGTTTGGCTTTCAGGTGCAGTGTGTGGCGCAGCCTTGGCACACTGTGGGCAGGCAGGGCTTTCTGTGCTGGCACCTTTTCCCTGCGAGGAATCCTCGTTTGGATCGGGTGGCCGGCAATGGCGGGGCGGGGGTGACCAAAGGGGGGACAGCAGCCCTGTTTGCCGGGACAGAATGCTTGTGAGGTTTGGCTTTCAGGTGCAGTGTGTGGCGCAGCCTGGGGTGTCCGTGGGCAGGCAGGGCTTTCTGTGCTGGCACCTTTTCCCTGCGAGGAATCCTCATTTGGATCGGGTTTTGGGGGGCTGCTAAAATGGCGGGGTGGGGCTGACCAAAGGGGGGACAGCAGCCCTGTTTCCCGGGACAGAAAGCTTGTGAGGTTTGGCTTTCAGGTGCAGTGTGTGGCACAGTCTGGGCACTCTGTGGGCAGGCAGGGCTTTCTGTGCTGGCACCTTTTCCCTGCGAGGAATCCTCATTTGGATCTGGTTTGGATCGGGTGGCCGGCAATGGCAGGGCGGGGCTGACCAAAGGGGGGACAGCAGCCCTGTTTCCCGGGACAGAAAGCTTGTGAGGTTTGCCTTTCAGGTGCATTGTGTGGCTCAGCCTGGGCACTCTGTGGGCAGGCAGGGCTTTCTGTGCTGGCACCTTTTCCCTGCGAGGAATCCTCATTTGGATCGGGTTTGGATCGGGTGGCCGGCAGTGGTGGGCGGGGCTGACCAAGGTGGGGGACAGCAGCCCTGTTTGCCGGGACAGAAATCTGGTGAGGTTTGGCTTTCAGGTGCAGTGTGTGGCTCAGCCTGGGCACTCTGTGGGCAGGCAGGGCTGTCTGTGCTGGCACCTTTTCCCTGCGAGGAATCCTCGTTTGGATCGGGTGGCCGGCAATGGCGGGGCGGGGCTGACCAAGGGGGGGGACAGCAGCCCTGTTTCCCGGGACAGAAAGCTTGTGAGGTTTGGCTTTCAGGTGCAGTGTGTGGCGCAGCCTGGGGTGTCCGTGGGCAGGCAGGGCTTTCTGTGCTGGCACCTTTTCCCTGCGAGGAATCCTCATTTGGATCGGGTTTTGGGGGGGCTGTTAAAATGGCGGGGCGGGGCTGACCAAAGTGGGGACAGCAGCCCTGTTTCCCGGGACAGAAAGCTTGTGAGGTTTGTCTTTAAGGTGCAGTGTGTGGCACAGCCTGGGCACTCTGTGGGCAGGCAGGGCTTTCTGTGCTGGCACCTTTTCCCTGCGAGGAATCCTCATTTGGATCGGGTTTGGATCGGATGGCCGGCAGTGGTGGGCGGGGCTGACCAAAGGGGGGACAGCAGCCCTGTTTCCCGGGACAGAAAGCTTGTGAGGTTTGGCTTTCAGGTGCAGTGTGTGGCGCAGCCTGGGGTGTCCGTGGGCAGGCAGGGCTTTCTGTGCTGGCACCTTTTCCCTGCGAGGAATCCTCATTTGGGTCGGGTTTTGGGGGGCTGCTAAAATGGCGGGGCGGGGCTGACCAAAGGGGGGACAGCAGCCCTGTTTCCCGGGACAGAAAGCTTGTGAGGTTTGCCTTTCAGGTGCAGTGTGTGGCGCAGCCTGGGGTGTCCGTGGGCAGGCAGGGCTTTCTGTGCTGGCACCTTTTCCCTGCGAGGAATCCTCATTTGGATCGGGTTTGGATCGGGTGGCCGGCAATGGTGGGGCGGGGCTGACCAAAGGGGGACAGCAGCCCTGTTTCCCGGGACAGAAAGCTTGTGAGGTTTGGCTTTCAGGTGCAGTGTGTGGCGCAGCCTGGGGTGTCCGTGGGCAGGCAGGGCTTTCTGTGCTGGCACCTTTTCCCTGCGAGGAATCCTCATTTGGATCGGGTTTGGATCGGATGGCCGGCAGTGGTGGGCGGGGCTGACCAAAGTGGGGACAGCAGCCCTGTTTCCCGGGACAGAAAGCTTGTGAGGTTTGGCTTTCAGGTGCATTGTGTGGCTCAGCCTGGGCACTCTGTGGGCAGGCAGGGCTTTCTGTGCTGGCACCTTTTCCCTGCGAGGAATCCTCATTTGGATCGGGTTTGGATCGGGTGGCCGGCAGTGGTGGGCGGGGCTGACCAAGGTGGGGGACAGCAGCCCTGTTTGCCGGGACAGAAATCTGGTGAGGTTTGGCTTTCAGGTGCATTGTGTAGCTCAGCCTGGGCACTCTGTGGGCAGGCAGGGCTGTCTGTGCTGGCACCTTTTCCCTGCGAGGAATCCTCGTTTGGATCGGGTGGCCGGCAATGGCGGGGCGGGGCTGACCAAGGGGGGGGACAGCAGCCCTGTTTCCCGGGACAGAAAGCTTCTGAGGTTTGGCTTTCAGGTGCAGTGTGTGGCGCAGCCTGGGGTGTCCGTGGGCAGGCAGGGCTTTCTGTGCTGGCACCTTTTCCCTGCGAGGAATCCTCATTTGGGTCGGGTTTGGATCGGGTGGCCGGCAATGGCGGGGCGGGGCTGACCAAAGGGGGGACAGCAGCCCTGTTTCCCGGGACAGAAAGCTTGTGAGGTTTGGCTTTCAGGTGCAGTGTGTGGCGCAGCCTTGGCACACTGTGGGCAGGCAGGGCTTTCTGTGCTGGCACCTTTTCCCTGCGAGGAATCCTCATTTGGATCGGGTTTTGGGGGGGCTGTTAAAATGGCGGGGCGGGGCTGACCAAAGTGGGGACAGCAGCCCTGTTTCCCGGGACAGAAAGCTTGTGAGGTTTGTCTTTAAGGTGCAGTGTGTGGCACAGCCTGGGCACTCTGTGGGCAGGCAGGGGTTTCTGTGCTGGCACCTTTTCCCTGCGAGGAATCCTCATTTGGATCGGGTTTGGATCGGATGGCCGGCAGTGGTGGGCGGGGCTGACCAAAGGGGGGACAGCAGCCCTGTTTCCCGGGACAGAAAGCTTGTGAGGTTTGGCTTTCAGGTGCAGTGTGTGGCGCAGCCTGGGGTGTCCGTGGGCAGGCAGGGCTTTCTGTGCTGGCACCTTTTCCCTGCGAGGAATCCTCATTTGGGTCGGGTTTGGATCGGGTGGCCTGCAATGGCGGGGTGGGGCTGACCAAAGGGGGGACAGCAGCCCTGTTTCCCGGGACAGAAAGCTTGTGAGGTTTGGCTTTCAGGTGCAGTGTGTGGCACAGCCTGGGCACTCTGTGGGCAGGCAGGGCTTCCTGTGCTGGCACCTTTTCCCTGCGAGGAATCCTCATTTGGATCGGGTTTGGATCGGGTGGCCGGCAATGGTGGGGCGGGGCTGACCAAAGGGGGGACAGCAGCCCTGTTTCCCGGGACAGAAAGCTTGTGAGGTTTGGCTTTCAGGTGCATTGTGTGGCGCAGCCTGGGGTGTCCGTGGGCAGGCAGGGCTTTCTGTGCTGGCACCTTTTCCTTGCGAGGAATTCTCGTTTGGATCGGATGGCCGGCAGTGGTGGGCGGGGCTGACCAAAGGGGGGACAGCAGCCCTGTTTCCCGGGACAGAAAGCTTGTGAGGTTTGGCTTTCAGGTGCAGTGTGTGGCGCAGCCTTGGCACACTGTGGGCAGGCAGGGCTTTCTCTGCTGGCACCTTTTCCCTGCGAGGAATCCTCATTTGGATCGGGTTTTGGGGGGGCTGCTAAAATGGCGGGGCGGGGCTGACCAAAGGGGGGACAGCAGCCCTGTTTCCCGGGACAGAAAGCTTGTGAGGTTTGGCTTTCAGGTGCAGTGTGTGGCGCAGCATGGGGTGTCCGTGGGCAGGCAGGGCTTTCTGTGCTGGCACCTTTTCCCTGCGAGGAATCCTCATTTGGATCTGGTTTGAATCGGGTGGCCGGCAGTGGTGGGCGGGGCTGACCAAAGGGGGGACAGCAGCCCTGTTTCCCGGGACAGAAAGCTTGTGAGGTTTGGCTTTCAGGTGCATTGTGTGGCACAGCCTGGGCACTCTGTGGGCAGGCAGGGCTTTCTGTGCCTGGCCACCCTATCCCTGCGAGGA
>NW_026990831.1:0-41038 GCF_036250125.1 Pseudopipra pipra
TCACCTGCTAACGAGCCTGACCTGCCCCTCACTCGCCTTAATCGGTTCTGAGGTGGAGCCAAGCCCGAGCAGAAATGGCCTAGTAGCTCTCCTGGAGCCTCTTATATAGCCCCCGCTAGTCACCTGCTAACGAGCCTGACCTGCCCCTCACTCGCCTTAATCGGTTCTGAGGTGGAGCCAAGCCCGAGCAGAAATGGCCTAGTAGCTCTCCTGGAGCCTCTTATATAGCCCCCCTATCACCTGCTAACGAGCCTGACCTGCCCCTCACTCGCCTTAATCGGTTCTGAGGTGGAGCCAAGCCCGAGCAGAAATGGCCTAGTAGCTCTCCTGGAGGCTCTTATATAGCCCCCCTATCACCTGCTAACGAGCCTGACCTGCCCCTCACTCGCCTTAATCGGTTCTGAGGTGGAGCCAAGCCCGAGCAGAAATGGCCTAGTAGCTCTCCTGGAGGCCTCTTATATAGCCCCCCTATCACCTGCTAACGAGCCTGACCTGCCCCTCACTCGCCTTAATCGGTTCTGAGGTGGAGCCAAGCCCGAGCAGAAATGGCCTAGTAGCTCTCCTGGAGCCTCTTATATAGCCCCCCTATCACCTGCTAACGAGCCTGACCTGCCCCTCACTCGCCTTAATCGGTTCTGAGGTGGAGCCAAGCCCGAGCAGAAATGGCCTAGTAGCTCTCCTGGAGCCTCTTATATAGCCCCCCTATCACCTGCTAACGAGCCTGACCTGCCCCTCACTCGCCTTAATCGGTTCTGAGGTGGAGCCAAGCCCGAGCAGAAATGGCCTAGTAGCTCTCCTGGAGCCTCTTATATAGCCCCCCTATCACCTGCTAACGAGCCTGACCTGCCCCTCACTCGCCTTAATCGGTTCTGAGGTGGAGCCAAGCCCGAGCAGAAATGGCCTAGTAGCTCTCCTGGCGGCTCTTATATAGCCCCCCTATCACCTGCTAACGAGCCTGACCTGCCCCTCACTCGCCTTAATCGGTTCTGAGGTGGAGCCAAGCCCGAGCAGAAATGGCCTAGTAGCTCTCCTGGAGGCTCTTATATAGCCCCCCTATCACCTGCTAACGAGCCTGACCTGCCCCTCACTCGCCTTAATCGGTTCTGAGGTGGAGCCAAGCCCGAGCAGAAATGGCCTAGTAGCTCTCCTGGAGCCTCTTATATAGCCCCCCTATCACCTGCTAACGAGCCTGACCTGCCCCTCACTCGCCTTAATCGGTTCTGAGGTGGAGCCAAGCCCGAGCAGAAATGGCCTAGTAGCTCTCCTGGAGGCTCTTATACAGCCCCCCTATCACCTGCTAACGAGCCTGACCTGCCCCTCACTCGCCTTAATCGGTTCTGAGGTGGAGCCAAGCCCGAGCAGAAATGGCCTAGTAGCTCTCCTGGAGCCTCTTATATAGCCCCCCTATCACCTGCTAACGAGCCTGACCTGCCCGTCACTCGCCTTAATCGGTTCTGAGGTGGACCCAAGCCCGAGCAGAAATGGCCTAGTAGATCTCCTGGAGCCTCTTATATAGCCCCCCTATCACCTGCTAACGAGCCTGACCTGCCCCTCACTCGCCTTAATCGGTTCTGAGGTGGAGCCAAGCCCGAGCAGAAATGGCCTAGTAGCTCTCCTGGAGGCTCTTATATAGCCCCCCTATCACCTGCTAACGAGCCTGACCTGCCCCTCACTCGCCTTAATCGGTTCTGAGGTGGAGCCAAGCCCGAGCAGAAATGGCCTAGCAGCTCTCCTGGAGGCTCTTATATAGCCCCCCTATCACCTGCTAACGAGCCTGACCCGTCCCTCACTCACCTTAATCGGTTCTGAGGTAAAGCCAAGCCCGAGCAGAAATGGCCTAGCAGCTCTCCTGGAGCCTCTTATGTAGCCCCCCTATCACCCGCTAACGAGCCAGACCTGCCCCTCACTCACCTTAATCGGTTCTGAGGTGGAGCCAAGCCCGAGCAGAAATGGCCTAGTAGCTCTCCTGGAGCCTCTTATATAGCCCCCCTATCACCTGCTAACGAGCCTGACCTGTCCCTCACTCGCCTTAATCGGTTCTGAGGTGGAGCCAAGCCCGAGCAGAAATGGCCTAGTAGCTCTCCTGGAGGCTCTTATATAGCCCCCCTATCACCTGCTAACGAGCCTGACCTGCCCCTCACTCGCCTTAATCGGTTCTGAGGTGGAGCCAAGCCCGAGCAGAAATGGCCTAGTAGCTCTCCTGGAGGCTCTTATATAGCCCCCCTATCACCTGCTAAGGAGCCTGACCTGCCCCTCACTCGCCTTAATCGGTTCTGAGGTGGAGCCAAGCCCGAGCAGAAATGGCCTAGCAGCTCTCCTGGAGCCTCTTATATAGCCCCCCTATCACCTGCTAACGAGCCTGACCTGTCCCTCACTCACCGTAATCGGCTCTGAGGTGGAGCCAAGCCCGAGCAGAAATGGCCTAGCAGCTCTCCTGGAGCCTCTTATATAGCCCCCCTATCACCTGCTAATGAGCCTGACCTGCCCCTCACTCGCCTTAATCGGTTCTGAGGTGGAGCCAAGCCCGAGCAGAAATGGCCTAGTAGCTCTCCTGGAGGCTCTTATATAGCCCCCCTATCACCTGCTAACAAGCGTGACCTGCCCCTCACTCGCCTTAATCGGTTCTGAGGTGGAGCCAAGCCCGAGCAGAAATGGCCTAGCAGCTCTCCTGGAGCCTCTTATATAGCCCCCCTATCACCTGCTAACGAGCCTGACCCGTCCCTGACTCACCTTAATCGGTTCTGAGGTAAAGCCAAGCCCGAGCAGAAATGGCCTAGTAGCTCTCCTGGAGGCTCTTATATAGCCCCCCATCACCTGCTAACGAGCCTGACCTGCCCCTCACTCGCCTTAATCGGTTCTGAGGTGGAGCCAAGCCCGAGCAGAAATGGCCTAGTAGCTCTCCTGGAGGCTCTTATATAGCCCCCCTATCACCTGCTAACGAGCCTGACCTGCCCCTCACTCGCCTTAATCGGTTCTGAGGTGGAGCCAAGCCCGAGCAGAAATGGCCTAGTAGCTCTCCTGGAGCCTCTTATACAGTGCCCCCGTCACCTGCTAACGAGCTTGACCTGCCCCTCACTCGCCTTAATCCGTTCTGAGGTGGAGCCAAGCCCGAGCAGAAATGGCCTAGCAGCTCTCCTGGAGGCTCTTATATAGTCCCCCAATCATCTGCTAACGAGCCTGACCTGCCCCTCACTCGCCTTAATCGGTTCTGAGGTGGAGCCAAGCCCGAGCAGAAATGGCCTAGTAGCTCTCCTGGAGGCTCTTATATAGCCCCCCTATCACCTGCTAACAAGCGTGACCTGCCCCTCACTCGCCTTAATCGGTTCTGAGGTGGAGCCAAGCCCGAGCAGAAATGGCCTAGCAGCTCTCCTGGAGCCTCTTATATAGCCCCCCTATCACCTGCTAACGAGCCTGACCCGTCCCTCACTCACCTTAATCGGTTCTGAGGTAAAGCCAAGCCCGAGCAGAAATGGCCTAGTAGCTCTCCTGGAGGCTCTTATATAGCCCCCCTATCACCAGCTAACGAGCCTGACCTGCCCCTCACTCGCCTTAATCGGTTCTGAGGTGGAGCCAAGCCCGAGCAGAAATGGCCTAGTAGCTCTCCTGGAGGCTCTTATATAGCCCCCCTATCACCTGCTAACGAGCCTGACCTGCCCCTCACTCGCCTTAATCGGTTCTGAGGTGGAGCCAAGCCCGAGCAGAAATGGCCTAGTAGCTCTCCTGGAGGCTCTTATATAGCCCCCCTATCACCTGCTAACGAGCCTGACCTGCCCCTCACTCGCCTTAATCGGTTCTGAGGTGGAGCCAAGCCCGAGCAGAAATGGCCTAGTAGCTCTCCTGGAGCCTCTTATATAGCCCCCCTATCACCTGCTAACGAGCCTGACCTGCCCCTCACTCGCCTTAATCGGTTCTGAGGTGGAGCCAAGCCCGAGCAGAAATGGCCTAGTAGCTCTCCTGGAGCCTCTTATATAGCCCCCCTATCACCTGCTAACGAGCCTGACCTGCCCCTCCCTCGCCTTAATCGGTTCTGAGGTGAAGCCAAGCCCGAGCAGAAATGGCCTAGTAGCTCTCCTGGAGGCTCTTATATAGCCCCCCTATCACCTGCTAACGAGCCTGACCTGCCCCTCACTCGCCTTAATCGGTTCTGAGGTGGAGCCAAGCCCGAGCAGAAATGGCCTAGTAGCTCTCCTGGAGGCTCTTATATAGCCCCCCTATCACCTGCTAACGAGCCTGACCTGCCCCTCACTTGCCTTAATCGGTTCTGAGGTGGAGCCAAGCCCGAGCAGAAATGGCCTAGTAGCTCTCCTGGAGCCTCTTATATAGCCCCCCTATCACCTGCTAACGAGCCTGACCTGCCCCTCACTCGCCTTAATCGGTTCTGAGGTGGAGCCAAGCCCGAGCAGAAATGGCCTAGTAGCTCTCCTGGAGCCTCTTATATAGCCCCCCTATCACCTGCTAACGAGCCTGACCTGCCCCTCACTCGCCTTAATCGGTTCTGAGGTGGAGCCAAGCCCGAGCAGAAATGGCCTAGTAGCTCTCCTGGAGGCTCTTATACAGCCCCCCTATCACCTGCTAACGAGCCTGACCTGCCCCTCACTCGCCTTAATCGGTTCTGAGGTGGAGCCAAGCCCGAGCAGAAATGGCTAGTAGCTCTCCTGGAGCCTCTTATATAGCCCCCCTATCACCTGCTAACGAGCCTGACCTGCCCCTCACTCGCCTTAATCGGTTCTGAGGTGGACCCAAGCCCGAGCAGAAATGGCCTAGTAGATCTCCTGGAGCCTCTTATATAGCCCCCCTATCACCTGCTAACGAGCCTGACCTGCCCCTCACTCGCCTTAATCGGTTCTGAGGTGGAGCCAAGCCCGAGCAGAAACGGCCTAGTAGCTCTCCTGGAGCCTCTTATATAGCCCCCCTATCACCTGCTAACGAGCCTGACCTGCCCCTCACTCGCCTTAATCGGTTCTGAGGTGGAGCCAAGCCCGAGCAGAAAAGGCCTAGTAGATCTCCTGGAGCCTCTTATATAGCCCCCCTATCACCTGCTAACGAGCCTGACCTGCCCCTCACTCGCCTTAATCGGTTCTGAGGTGGAGCCAAGCCCGAGCAGAAATGGCCTAGTAGCTCTCCTGGAGGCTCTTATATAGCCCCCCTATCACCTGCTAACAAGCGTGACCTGCCCCTCACTCGCCTTAATCGGTTCTGAGGTGGAGCCAAGCCCGAGCAGAAATGGCCTAGCAGCTCTCCTTGAGCCTCTTATATAGCCCCCCTATCACCTGCTAACGAGCCTGACCCGTCCCTCACTCACCTTAATCGGTTCTGAGGTAAAGCCAAGCCCGAGCAGAAATGGCCTAGTAGCTCTCCTGGAGGCTCTTATATAGCCCCCCTATCACCTGCTAACGAACCTGACCTGCCCCTCACTCGCCTTAATCGGTTCTGAGGTGGAGCCAAGCCCGAGCAGAAATGGCCTAGTAGCTCTCCTGGAGGCTCTTATATAGCCCCCCTATCACCTGCTAACGAGCCTGACCTGCCCCTCACTCGCCCCCTTAATCGGTTCTGAGGTGGAGCCAAGCCCGAGCAGAAATGGCCTAGTAGCTCTCCTGGAGGCTCTTATATAGCCCCCCTATCACCTGCTAACGAGCCTGACCTGCCCCTCACTCGCCTTAATCGGTTCTGAGGTGGAGCCAAGCCCGAGCAGAAATGGTCTAGTAGCTCTCCTGGAGCCTCTTATATAGCCCCCCTATCACCTGCTAACGAGCCTGACCTGCCCCTCACTCGCCTTAATCGGTTCTGAGGTGGAGCCAAGCCCGAGCAGAAATGGCCTAGTAGCTCTCCTGGAGCCTCTTATATAGCCCTCCTATCACCTGCTAACGAGCCTGACCTGCCCCTCACTCGCCTTAATCGGTTCTGAGGTGGAGCCAAGCCCGAGCAGAAATGGCCTAGTAGCTCTCCTGGAGGCTCTTATACAGCCCCCCATCACCTGCTAACGAGCCTGACCTGCCCCTCACTCGCCTTAATCGGTTCTGAGGTGGAGCCAAGCCCGAGCAGAAATGGCCTAGTAGCTCTCCTGGAGGCTCTTATATAGCCCCCCTATCACCTGCTAACGAGCCTGACCTGCCCCTCACTCGCCTTAATCGGTTCTGAGGTGGAGCCAAGCCCGAGCAGAAATGGCCTAGCAGCTCTCCTGAAGCCTCTTATATAGCCCCCCTATCACCTGCTAACGAGCCTGACCTGTCCCTCACTCACCGTAATCGGTTCTGAGGTGGAGCCAAGCCCGAGCAGAAATGGCCTAGCAGCTCTCCTGGAGGCTCTTATATAGCCCCCCTATCACCTGCTAATGAGCCTGACCTGCCCCTCACTCGCCTTAATCGGTTCTGAGGTGGAGCCAAGCCCAAGCAGAAATGGCCTAGTAGCTCTCCTGGAGGCTCTTATATAGCCCCCCTATCACCTGCTAACAAGCCTGACCTGCCCCTCACTCGCCTTAATCGGTTCTGAGGTGGAGCCAAGCCCGAGCAGAAATGGCCTAGCAGCTCTCCTGGAGGCTCTTATATAGCCCCCCTATCACCTGCTAACGAGCCTGACCCGTCCCTCACTCACCTTAATCGGTTCTGAGGTAAAGCCAAGCCCGAGCAGAAATGGCCTAGTAGCTCTCCTGGAGGCTCTTATATAGCCCCCCTATCACCTCCTAACGAGCCTGACCTGTCCCTCACTCGCCTTAATCGGTTCTGAGGTGGAGCCAAGCCCGAGCAGAAATGGCCTAGTAGCTCTCCTGGAGGCTCTTATATAGCCCCCCTATCACCTGCTAACGAGCCTGACCTGCCCCTCACTCGCCTTAATCGGTTCTGAGGTGGAGCCAAGCCCGAGCAGAAATGGCCTAGTAGCTCTCCTGGAGGCTCTTATATAGCCCCCCTATCACCTGCTAACGAGCCTGACCTGCCCCTCACTCGCCTTAATCGGTTCTGAGGTGGAGCCAAGCCCGAGCAGAAATGGCCTAGTAGCTCTCCTGGAGCCTCTTATATAGCCCCCCTATCACCTGCTAACGAGCCTGACCTGCCCCTCACTCGCCTTAATCGGTTCTGAGGTGGAGCCAAGCCCGAGCAGAAATGGCCTAGTAGCTCTCCTGGAGCCTCTTATATAGCCCCCCTATCACCTGCTAACGAGCCTGACCTGCCCCTCACTCGCCTTAATCGGTTCTGAGGTGGAGCCAAGCCCGAGCAGAAACGGCCTAGTAGCTCTCCTGGAGCCTCTTATATAGCCCCCCTATCACCTGCTAACGAGCCTGACCTGCCCCTCACTCGCCTTAATCGGTTCTGAGGTGGAGCCAAGCCCGAGCAGAAATGGCCTAGTAGCTCTCCTGGAGCCTCTTATATAGCCCCCCTATCACCTGCTAACGAGCCTGACCTGCCCCTCACTCGCCTTAATCGGTTCTGAGGTGGAGCCAAGCCCGAGCAGAAATGGCCTAGTAGCTCTCCTGGAGCCTCTTATATAGCCCCCCCTATCACCTCCTAAAGAGCCTGACCTGCCCCTCACTCGCCTTAATCGGTTCTGAGGTGGAGCCAAGCCCGAGCAGAAATGGCCTAGTAGCTCTCCTGGAGGCTCTTATATAGCCCCCCTATCACCTGCTAACGAGCCTGACCTGCCCCTCACTCGCCTTAATCGGTTCTGAGGTGGAGCCAAGCCCGAGCAGAAATGGCCTAGTAGCTCTCCTGGAGGCTCTTATATAGCCCCCCTATCACCTGCTAACGAGCCTGACCTGCCCCTCACTCGCCTTAATCGGTTCTGAGGTGGAGCCAAGCCCGAGCAGAAATGGCCTAGTAGCTCTCCTGGAGCCTCTTATACAGTCCCCCCATCACCTGCTAACGAGCTTGACCTGCCCCTCACTCGCCTTAATCGGTTCTGAGGTGGAGCCAAGCCCGAGCAGAAATGGCCTTGCAGCTCTCCTGGTGTAGCATGTGACCCTTGTATAACAAGGAATAAGTGATGCTCCTCGTGCGGTGGTGAGACAAAGAGGTTTTATTCGAACTCGCGCGCCCTTTTATCCTTACAGATCATGTGACTTTCTTAACCAACCAGTTTACTAACTCTGGGGCATGCTCCTTGGGCTCTGTACCTGGGCACATCCTGTGCCACCTTTGGCCCGCCCCTACACATCCCCTCTTTTAATTATATTTAGAAGTCACAAAAACAGTATGAACAAAAATGCAAACAACAATGCAAACAACAATTTTAACAATCAAAACATTATAAAACTACTAAGCTTCGCAGTGATCCGGCACATTGCTTGCTCAGTTTCTTAATTCTAATGTAAACCTTTTTAAAACCTTCTTATATTCCTATAGGGTAGTGCAACTTGGATAATTACTTTATTAACTTGGGGTTTATCTTAACTGTCTATAAACTTATAACTTTTTAATCTGAGGGTTTTTATAACTGGGGATTTCAAACTTTATTTAAGAACAGGGTAATCTTAGCAAACTACAATTTCTCAAAAGCGACCTGTGGCTGAGGTAGTGTTATTTGTGAGGTGTTTGGTTTTTATTATTTGACCAGTCACACAACCATTTTCATTCACACACTCATATCATACATCGGTGGCCACCGTACTGAACACACACATGAACACACACACACACACATTCCAGAGATTGCTTTTCACCACATTGGTCATTTCCTAATGTAAACTTGAAAACATAACATAACTCTTTTCCAAACTTCTGCGTTGCTCTGGTTCCTGTTGCTGTGGTCACATATTTGAATAGGGTTTTACACACCTGGAAGAAACTTGCTTGAGTTCTTTTCTATAACTTTTAGGCATAGCTTTCTCTCTATGTCA
Source organism: Pseudopipra pipra (assembly GCF_036250125.1). Taxonomy (NCBI): domain Eukaryota; kingdom Metazoa; phylum Chordata; class Aves; order Passeriformes; family Pipridae; genus Pseudopipra; species Pseudopipra pipra. The sequence goes on from NW_026990831.1 coordinate 8,828, forward strand.
CAAACCTAGGTATCTCATCCATCGTCCTGAAATCAAATCTTACTATGATTAGCAACTTTGGAGAAACAAACGCCTGAGGTGTGTGCTGCTTATCAGACCTGCTTCTTTCAGCACTGTCACAACTCAAAATTTGATAACATACATAGCTTTTTACAGATGTTCTTACAGGTTACACCAGTTCTCCCCCCTTTTGTTTAAACTTAGCACGTTTTTCAATATGTGTTTTTACTGTTTTATGGATTAGTGTGAAATACTTGACGTGAGAATTTTCCTATTTCATAGGAATTTAGCTGCTTAATATTAATGTGAATCTATTTTAGAGTACCAAAGGTTTGCTAAGCAACTAACTCATGTGTTTTACACTTTTGTGTTTTGTCTAGTGAATGTAGTGGCAGTTATGTTGTGAATGTATATCTATTTGCATGTACAATTTCAATATGTCCAATTCAAAAATGTATATCTCTGATCGCCAAGCCTCATTTGCTATTAACTCTCTAGGGTGGTTTCCTGACAGTGTGGCATACTTTGATGATGTAGCTTTATTGATTGTTATTTGAATGGTCTCTTAGAGAACCTGTATTCTGATGGAGAATGAATGAAGCAATTGCTTGCTTTAAAACTCTGGGTATAGTGTTAAACATTGCTGCTTTAGCAGCTTTCCAGTTTCTGTCAGTCATTGGCTGTGGCAGGTCAGGATGTGATTTTGCGTGCATTTGTATACAAATCATACCTTTTGTAACTCACAGGAACCAATCAGAACGCATTTCAAAAAACAGGTAAGGGTTAACAATATCTCAAGGAAATTAACTTTCAAACAGATTATCAACCTCATAGCATAATAAGCACAATCATAACATCAAAGGATTGTTTTAAAATTTTCCCAAGGTAATGACAATCAGTCCAGAACTATACAAAAGCTTAGTTCATGGCTTGTAGTTTTCTCACTGTTCCGTGGCAGGATTTATTTTAAGTCTATTGCAGCATATTGTGTTTTCCTAGATGCATATGTGAAGGCCCTGAGGCCTTTCATTGGTTCAGTATTGCATCTGGTGTGGCCTTTAAAGGTAAACTGTTGATTTCTGCCACAATCTGTGCTTAAGGAGATGGATTAAAATATTACCACTAAAACTTGCAAGGGCATCTTGAAATCCAGCGTCCTCAGCTGTCATCCTATCCAAATTGTCCTTTCAAGGCTGGAATGTTGGTAAAGGCAGGATTTCTTCCGTCCAGATCCTCAGTGCTCTGCCCTAAATGACAAGCTTACAAACTCAATAGCAACTTACACAGATTTAGGTGGTGGGGTATGACTGAAAGAGCTGTTTTAGAACTAACAGCGGCTTCTCTCAGTTTGATCCCACTGAAACAAAGCTGCAATGCTTCATACCTGCTGGAAACAAAAACTAGGCAGATTTGCTTTTCAGGATCTCCCCTGTTTTGTTTGCTCTTTGTTACCTTGTATAATTCTCTAATTTTTGGTTTGCCTCTGTAATCAACAATTTGTCAGACTTTAAGTTGGAGTTCTCCCTTAGCAACACAAAGAGAGGTTGTAGGTCCCCTCTGTTTATAGCTAAAACCGGTTTTAAGCAACTGGTAGCCTTCTGAGGTTTCTGCAACTCGTGTAAATACAAATGTTTTTTACCTCGAGCTGTGTTACCTGTGTAGAGCTTTTTTGCTGTGTTATCTTTTCCATGGCAAGTCTAGAATTGTGGTCGTTGGATCCTTCCTAAAACAAACTGAAGATCTGCACCTTGGGCAGTTTTGGTTAAAACAGCAGGAACAATTAGCAGTTCATTTCTTGTGGCACTGGTTATTAATGTGTCTTCTGCATAATGATGTATTATGGCTGTCTGATACTTCATCGAGGTATTTTGCATCTCCTGAGGAGGTACAGCCCAGCAGTGAGTTTGAATAGTTTGTGCACTGCTTAAAACCATGATGGGAAAGAGGGGTTTCTGGGCATCCTCAGGGTGACAGAGAATGGTAAAGGAAAGGTTTTTTGAATCAGTTACCACTTGTGACAAATTTGCTAGAAACCCTTTAAATAGAGGCAGTCCAATCTGCAAGGCTTCTGCATGTTTTTTGACTGCGTGTTCCGCTGTTAGCATCTGTAATGTTTTCCACCTGTCACCCTTCTTTGGGGTACAGGGTACATGGTTATTTTGGGGGCTGGTTATTGGTGTGTGGCTTGCCTTAAGTAGTTTTCTCTTTTGCACATGAACAGTAGTGCTAAAAAAGAGTACAGCTAGCAATGCTATTACAAGCAATACAATACTTGTAGCATATCTTTTGTTTTGCGTACGGCACCCTTGGTACAACTGAGTCATTTCTCTGCTGCTAGGGTGTTTATGGAATGTTGCAATTAGGGGTTTCCAGGGACAATTCTCCTGATAGTGATTCATTTCTCCACAACTAAAACAACTAGTTGTGTGTCTGACTTCCTTGTGTATTCTTACCTGGGCATCTAAAGCTGCAGCTAGAGAGGCAGGTAGTTGCTTCTCAGAGCTAGCCTTTTGATAGGGTTGCACTAGCTCAGTAAAGTCACAGTTCTCCCTTGCAGGAGAGCTCTGCAAGGCTCTTGCATTTTCTCTTTCAAAAGCCAATTGCTTGTACAGCATCTCTCTGGCTTCATTGTATTCAATTTGCTTGTTTAAAGTCGACTGTAGCTGGTCCAAACATCTTAAATTCAACTCAGTATAACTTTGTAACCCTTCACTGTTGGATAGATAATCATTTTGATCCGCAGTGATAATGTTTTTCATAGCCTTTAGGGCTTGCCTGGTTATCTCTTTATGGTATTTTGATTGTGAATCTAAATTATAATTTGCTTTCCCGCTTGACTGGTGTGCCGTGGTGTCTGCCTGTAGGTATTTCCTATAAATAGAGCAATTTTTCTGGAAATCAGCTAACCAGACTGTATATTGGGTGTCACTGAGAACTAGTTTTACAAGTTCTTTCCAGTCAGATGTAGTGAGTGGGTAGGTGTAACTCAATGCCTCCAAATATTTAAAAATATTGGTTAAGGACAGACCAGAACCACTTATCAATTGCCTCAGGATTTCTGCGGCCTCATACAAGGCCTGACTCTGAGGGGGCTGGCTTAGGCTCATATCGCCTGGGCAAGCCTGAATAATATTCAGGTTTTCCTTTCGTATTGCCTCGTCCAGACATTGTTCCCACATGTTAGCTGAAATCTCCTCCTGTGCCCTATTGATCCCTCCCGTTGGAACTATGTTTAGCTCTTTCTCCCCCTCCTTCTCCCCTTCCTTCTCTCCCTCCCTCCATTCGTCCCATTCCTCCCATCCCTCCCCCCTTTTGGTTTCGGCAAAACCGGTTCCTTGTGGGGGGATGGTGGTCAGTGCAGGTGGCGAGTGGGGGGCGGGGCTGGGCTCTCGGCCGGAAAAGAAAGGTTGGAGTACAGTTTGTGTGGGGGAGGAAAATGGCTGCGGCCATGGCTGGCCACGTGTTCGCTGTTCATTTGCAGCGAAAGGGAATGAATACATTAAGTTACTCTCCCCATCACTGTAACAGGACTGCCTTGTGTGGACCCGGGGGTCAGAAGTTCGCATGGCAGTGTCTGTCTCTTCCCAGCGACTCGTTTTGCGTGGCTCACGTGTCTCCCGGTATGATCTCTGAGTTTGTGTTATCATGTTGTGCTGTGCTTGCTTTCAGCAGTGTGTGCGGGGGGGTGTGGTGTGGGTTGTTTTGTTCTTCCCTGCGTGCCTCGTGCAGGCAGAGTTTATCAGAGTAAAGCTGCTTTATGTTGCAAAGTTTAGCAAAACCCTAGAGTCTGAGTTTTGTTTCAATGTATCAGAGGTTTCTATGGAAACAGGTGTCTTATGTTACCTTATTTCGAGCGGCTGGGAGCACACGTTTTGAGTCCTTTTGTAGCAGATTGGGCTAACTGCAGTCCTTTTTTGCGGCTTTTGGGAGGTCCGGGCTGTGTCGGCTGCGGCGAGGGGGGTGCTGCTCCGGCGGCGTGGGCGGTTCTGCGCACGGCTGGAGGCGGCTGCAGCTCGGGGCAGGTCCCGGCGCGGGGGCAGGCTCGGCAGATGCTGGTTCGGCGATGGCAGGCCGTGGGGTTCCGGCGCTGGTGGCTGGTGTCCCGGCGCAGGCTGCAAACTGCGGGCTCGGGACAGCGGCGGCAGCGGCAGGGGGGCCAGGACCTGCGCGAGCGGCTCCGGCGGCGTGCTCGGGGCCGCGCGGTCCTAGCGCCGGCCGGGGGCGAAAAGCGGCGAAAAGCGGCGGAAAGTTCTTTTGGGGTTTCCGCGGTTTCTGAAAGGTTTTTCCTCAACTTGAAGGGTCTACACTATCGTCACTAACAGGCAGGGGTCGGCAGGAGTTGGCCAAGTCTCCTCCGGTGCGCAAGACGCGCAGGGGCGGCCAGCACACGTGCTTGGCTCGGCCGCTTCTTGGGTACTTTCAAACTACGGGTTTAGTAGTTGCTAGGCAACAGGCACTAGGTGCCGGCCGGCGGTGCAGCGGCACGGAGCTCTGCGCTTTCCGCTAGGCAGAAAGGCAATGCGGGGGTCGCGCAATGGGGCTGGGATGGTACGGGCGGCAGCGAAAGCTTCTCGCACGTGATCCAGCAGCAGTCGGTAGCGGAATACCGCATTTACCAAATGACCGACACTTAGGGAATCAACAGGCTTTTCCCTGGCGATCTTAAGGTGCTCCGCAGCTCGGGGCTCCGAGCTGCAGCCACGTCTCGCCCAGGGATCAGTCTTAGACGTGCGGGTTCGCTCCAGACAGACTCACCGCTTTTGATGTTGCATGGACCCTCTCCGCACTCTCCGGCTGCCTGCTCTGACCTCTCGGCTTCTTCCTTAACTCTTTCTTCTCTTCTTCCGTGCACTACCTAATCTTTTTTGAGCTCGCTAATTAACTATCCATCTCTTAGATGCCACTAAGACCACAGGGTTTACTGACGTCAAAGTTTTTTGCGGTAAAGACTCCCATCTCCGAAAAATCGAGACGATCCCGGAGTCACCGGCTAATCTCCTGATTCAGGATGAAATATCTCGCTTAATAGAAGCTAAAATTGTCCCTGTTCGGGCGCCATATGTAGCATGTGACCCTTGTATAACAAGGAATAAGTGATGCTCCTCGTGCGGTGGTGAGACAAAGAGGTTTTATTCGAACTCGCGCGCCCTTTTATCCTTACAGATCATGTGACTTTCTTAACCAACCAGTTTACTAACTCTGGGGCATGCTCCTTGGGCTCTGTACCTGGGCACATCCTGTGCCACCTTTGGCCCGCCCCTACATCCTGGAGGCTCTTATATAGCCCCCCTATCACCTGCTAACGAGCCTGACCTGCCCCTCACTCGCCTTAATCGGTTCTGAGGTGGAGCCAAGCCCGAGCAGAAATGGCCTAGTAGCTCTCCTGGAGCCTCTTATATAGCCCCCCTATCACCTGCTAACGAGCCTGACCTGCCCCTCACTCGCCTTAATCGGTTCTGAGGTAGAGCCAAGCCCGAGCAGAAATGGCCTAGCAGCTCTCCTGGAGCCTCTTATATAGCCCCCCTATCACCTGCTAACGAGCCTGACCTGTCCCTCACTCACCGTAATCGGCTCTGAGGTGGAGCCAAGCCCGAGCAGAAATGGCCTAGCAGCTCTCCTGGAGGCTCTTATATAGCCCCCCTATCACCTGCTAATGAGCCTGACCTGCCCCTCACTCGCCTTAATCGGTTCTGAGGTGGAGCCAAGCCCGAGCAGAAATGGCCTAGTAGCTCTCCTGGAGGCTCTTATATAGCCCCCCTATCACCTGCTAACAAGCCTGACCTGCCCCTCACTCGCCTTAATCGGTTCTGAGGTGGAGCCAAGCCCGAGCAGAAATGGCCTAGCAGCTCTCCTGGAGCCTCTTATATAGCCCCCCTATCACCTGCTAACGAGCCTGACCCGTCCCTCACTCACCTTAATCGGTTCTGAGGTAAAGCCAAGCCCGAGCAGAAATGGCCTAGTAGCTCTCCTGGAGGCTCTTATATAGCCCCCCTATCACCTGCTAACGAGCCTGACCTGCCCCTCACTCGCCTTAATCGGTTCTGAGGTGGAGCCAAGCCCGAGCAGAAATGGCCTAGTAGCTCTCCTGGAGCCTCTTATATAGCCCCCCTATCACCTGCTAACGAGCCTGACCTGCCCCTCACTCGCCTTAATCGGTTCTGAGGTGGAGCCAAGCCCGAGCAGAAATGGCCTAGTAGCTCTCCTGGAGGCTCTTATACAGCCCCCCTATCACCTGCTAACGAGCCTGACCTGCCCCTCACTCGCCTTAATCGGTTCTGAGGTGGAGCCAAGCCCGAGCAGAAATGGCCTAGTAGCTCTCCTGGAGGCTCTTATATAGCCCCCCTATCACCTGCTAACGAGCCTGACCTGCCCCTCACTCGCCTTAATCGGTTCTGAGGTGGAGCCAAGCCCGAGCAGAAATGGCCTAGTAGCTCTCCTGGAGCCTCTTATATAGCCCCCCTATCACCTGCTAACGAGCCTGACCTGTCCCTCACTCACCGTAATCGGTTCTGAGGTGGAGCCAGGCCCGAGCAGAAATGGCCTAGCAGCTCTCCTGGAGGCTCTTATATAGCCCCCCTATCACCTGCTAACAAGCCTGACCTGCCCCTCACTCGCCTTAATCGGTTCTGAGGTGGAGCCAAGCCCGAGCAGAAATGGCCTAGCAGCTCTCCTGGAGGCTCTTATATAGCCCCCCTATCACCTGCTAACAAGCCTGACCTGCCCCTCACTCGCCTTAATCGGTTCTGAGGTGGAGCCAAGCCCGAGCAGAAATGGCCTAGTAGCTCTCCTGGAGGCTCTTATATAGTCCCCCTATCACCTTCTAACAAGCGTGACCTGCCCCTCACTCACCTTAATCGGTTCTGAGGTGGAGCCAAGCCCGAGCAGAAATGGCCTAGCAGCTCTCCTGGAGCCTCTTATATAGCCCCCCTATCACCTGCTAACGAGCCTGACCCGTCCCTCACTCACCTTAATCGGTTCTGAGGTAAAGCCAAGCCCGAGCAGAAATGGCCTAGTAGCTCTCCTAAAGGCTCTTATATAGCCCCCCTATCACCTGCTAACGAGCCTGACCTGCCCCTCACTCGCCTTAATCGGTTCTGAGGTGGAGCCAAGCCCGAGCAGAAATGGCCTAGTAGCTCTCCTGGAGCCTCTTATATAGCCCCCCTATCACCTGCTAACGAGCCTGACCTGCCCCTCACTCGCCTTAATCGGTTCTGAGGTGGAGCCAAGCCCGAGCAGAAATGGCCTAGTAGCTCTCCTGGAGCCTCTTATATAGCCCCCCTATCACCTGCTAACGAGCCTGACCTGCCCCTCACTCGCCTTAATCGGTTCTGAGGTGGAGCCAAGCCCGAGCAGAAATGGCCTAGTAGCTCTCCTGGAGCCTCTTATATAGCCCCCTTATCACCTGCTAACGAGCCTGACCTGCCCCTCACTCGCCTTAATCGGTTCTGAGGTGGAGCCAAGCCCGAGCAGAAATGGCCTAGTAGCTCTCCTGGAGCCTCTTATATAGCCCCCCTATCACCTGCTAACGAGCCTGACCTGCCCCTCACTCGCCTTAATCGGTTCTGAGGTGGAGCCAAGCCCGAGCAGAAATGGCCTAGTAGCTCTCCTGGAGCCTCTTATATAGCCCCCCTATCACCTGCTAACGAGCCTGACCTGTCCCTCACTCGCCTTAATCGGTTCTGACGTGGAGCCAAGCCCGAGCAGAAACGGCCTAGTAGCTCTCCTGGAGCCTCTTATATAGCCCCCCTATCACCTGCTAACGAGCCTGACCTGCCCCTCACTCGCCTTAATCGGTTCTGAGGTGGAGCCAAGCCCGAGCAGAAATGGCCTAGTAGCTCTCCTGGAGCCTCTTATATAGCCCCCCTATCACCTGCTAACGAGCCTGACCTGCCCCTCACTCGCCTTAATCGGTTCTGAGGTGGAGCCAAGCCCGAGCAGAAATGGCCTAGTAGCTCTCCTGGAGGCTCTTATACAGCCCCCCTATCACCTGCTAACGAGCCTGACCTGCCCCTCACTCGCCTTAATCGGTTCTGAGGTGGAGCCAAGCCCGAGCAGAAATGGCCTAGTAGCTCTCCTGGAGCCTCTTATATAGCCCCCCTATCACCTGCTAACGAGCCTGACCTGCCCCTCACTCGCCTTAATCGGTTCTGAGGTGGAGCCAAGCCCGAGCAGAAATGGCCTAGTAGCTCTCCTGGAGGCTCTTATATAGCCCCCCTATCATCTGCTAACGAGCCTGACCTGCCCCTCACTCGCCTTAATCGGTTCTGAGGTGGAGCCAAGCCCGAGCAGAAATGGCCTAGTAGCTCTCCTGGAGGCTCTTATATAGCCCCCCTATCACCTCCTAAAGAGCCTGACCTGCCCCTCACTCGCCTTAATCGGTTCTGAGGTGGAGCCAAGCCCGAGCAGAAATGGCCTAGTAGCTCTCCTGGAGGCTCTTATATAGCCCCCCTATCCCCTGCTAACGAGCCTGACCTGCCCCTCACTCGCCTTAATCGGTTCTGAGGTGGAGCCAAGCCCGAGCAGAAATGGCCTAGCAGCTCTCCTGGAGGCTCTTATATAGCCCCCCTATCACCTGCTAATGAGCCTGACCTGCCCCTCACTCGCCTTAATCGGTTCTGAGGTGGAGCCAAGCCCGAGCAGAAATGGCCTAGTAGCTCTCCTGGAGGCTCTTATATAGCCCCCCTATCACCTGCTAACAAGCCTGACCTGCCCCTCACTCGCCTTAATCGGTTCTGAGGTGGAGCCAAGCCCGAGCAGAAATGGCCTAGCAGCTCTCCTGGAGCCTCTTATATAGCCCCCCTATCACCTGCTAACGAGCCTGACCTGTCCCTCACTCAACGTAATCGGTTCTGAGGTGGAGCCAAGCCCGAGCAGAAATGGCCTAGCAGCTCTCCTGGAGGCTCTTATATAGTCCCCCTATCACCTGCTAATGAGCCTGACCTGCCCCTCACTCGCCTTAATCGGTTCTGAGGTGGAGCCAAGCCCGAGCAGAAATGGCCTAGCAGCTCTCCTGGAGGCTATTATATAGCCCCCCTATCACCTGCTAACAAGCCTGACCTGCCCCTCACTCGCCTTAATCGGTTCTGAGGTGGAGCCAAGCCCGAGCAGAAATGGCCTAGCAGCTCTCCTGGAGCCTCTTATATAGCCCCCCTATCACCTGCTAACGAGCCTGACCCGTCCCTCACTCACCTTAATCGGTTCTGATGTAAAGCCAAGCCCGAGCAGAAATGGCCTAGTAGCTCTCCTGGAGGCTCTTATATAGCCCCCCTATCACCTCCTAACGAGCCTGACCTGCCCCTCACTCGCCTTAATCGGTTCTGAGGTGGAGCCAAGCCCGAGCAGAAATGGCCTAGTAGCTCTCCTGGAGGCTCTTATATAGCCCCCCTATCACCTGCTAACGAGCCTGACCTGCCCCTCACTCGCCTTAATCGGTTCTGAGGTGGAGCCAAGCCCGAGCAGAAATGGCCTAGTAGCTCTCCTGGAGGCTCTTATATAGCCCCCCTATCACCTGCTAACGAGCCTGACCTGCCCCTCACTCGCCTTAATCGGTTCTGAGGTGGAGCCAAGCCCGAGCAGAAATGGCCTAGTAGCTCTCCTGGAGCCTCTTATATAGCCCCCCTATCACCTGCTAACGAGCCTGACCTGCCCCTCACTCGCCTTAATCGGTTCTGAGGTGGAGCCAAGCCCGAGCAGAAATGGCCTCTAGCTCTCCTGGAGGCTCTTATATAGCCCCCCTATCACCTGCTAACGAGCCTGACCTGCCCTCACTCGCCTTAATCGGTTCTGAGGTGGAGCCAAGCCCGAGCAGAAATGGCCTAGTAGCTCTCCTGGAGCCTCTTATATAGCCCCCCTATCACCTGCTAACGAGCCTGACCTGTCCCTCACTCGCCTTAATCGGTTCTGACATGGAGCCAAGCCCGAGCAGAAACGGCCTAGTAGCTCTCCTGGAGCCTCTTATATAGCCCCCCTATCACCTGCTAACGAGCCTGACCTGCCCCTCACTCGCCTTAATCGGTTCTGAGGTGGAGCCAAGCCCGAGCAGAAATGGCCTAGTAGCTCTCCTGGAGCCTCTTATATAGCCCCCCTATCACCTGCTAACGAGCCTGACCTGCCCCTCACTCGCCTTAATCGGTTCTGAGGTGGAGCCAAGCCCGAGCAGAAATGGCCTAGTAGCTCTCCTGGAGGCTCTTATACAGCCCCCCTATCACCTGCTAACGAGCCTGACCTGCCCCTCACTCGCCTTAATCGGTTCTGAGGTGGAGCCAAGCCCGAGCAGAAATGGCCTAGTAGCTCTCCTGGAGCCTCTTATATAGCCCCCCTATCACCTGCTAACGAGCCTGACCTGCCCCTCACTCGCCTTAATCGGTTCTGAGGTGGAGCCAAGCCCGAGCAGAAATGGCCTAGTAGCTCTCCTGGAGGCTCTTATATAGCCCCCCTATCATCTGCTAACGAGCCTGACCTGCCCCTCACTCGCCTTAATCGGTTCTGAGGTGGAGCCAAGCCCGAGCAGAAATGGCCTAGTAGCTCTCCTGGAGGCTCTTATATAGCCCCCCTATCACCTCCTAAAGAGCCTGACCTGCCCCTCACTCGCCTTAATCGGTTCTGAGGTGGAGCCAAGCCCGAGCAGAAATGGCCTAGTAGCTCTCCTGGAGGCTCTTATATAGCCCCCCTATCCCCTGCTAACGAGCCTGACCTGCCCCTCACTCGCCTTAATCGGTTCTGAGGTGGAGCCAAGCCCGAGCAGAAATGGCCTAGTAGCTCTCCTGGAGGCTCTTATATAGCCCCCCTATCACCTGCTAACGAGCCTGACCTGCCCCTCACTCGCCTTAATCGGTTCTGAGGTGGAGCCAAGCCCGAGCAGAAATGGCCTAGTAGCTCTCCTGGAGCCTCTTATATAGCCCCCCTATCACCTGCTAACGAGCCTGACCTGTCCCTCACTCACCGTAATCGGTTCTGAGGTGGAGCCAAGCCCGAGCAGAAATGGCCTAGCAGCTCTCCTGGAGGCTCTTATATAGCCCCCCTATCACCTGCTAATGAGCCTGACCTGCCCCTCACTCGCCTTAATCGGTTCTGAGGTGGAGCCAAGCCCGAGCAGAAATGGCCTAGTAGCTCTCCTGGAGGCTCTTATATAGCCCCCCTATCACCTGCTAACAGGCCTGACCTGCCCCTCACTCGCCTTAATCGGTTCTGAGGTGGAGCCAAGCCCGAGCAGAAATGGCCTAGTAGCTCTCCTGGAGGCTCTTATATAGCCCCCCATCACCTGCTAACGAGCCTGACCTGCCCCTCACTCGCCTTAATCGGTTCTGAGGTGGAGCCAAGCCCGAGCAGAAATGGCCTAGTAGCTCTCCTGGAGCCTCTTATATAGCCCCCCTATCACCTGCTAACGAGCCTGACCTGCCCCTCACTCGCCTTAATCGGTTCTGAGGTGGAGCCAAGCCCGAGCAGAAATGGCCTAGTAGCTCTCCTGGAGGCTCTTATATAGTCCCCCTATCATCTGCTAACGAGCCTGACCTGCCCCTCACTCGCCTTAATCGGTTCTGAGGTGGAGCCAAGCCCGAGCAGAAATGGCCTAGTAGCTCTCCTGGAAGCTCTTATATAGCCCCCCTATCACCTGCTAACGAGCCTGACCTGCCCCTCACTCGCCTTAATCGGTTCTGAGGTGGAGCCAAGCCCGAGCAGAAATGGCCTAGCAGCTCTCCTGGAGGCTCTTATATAGCCCCCCTATCACCTGCTAACGAGCCTGACCCGTCCCTCACTCACTGTAATCGGTTCTGAGGTGGAGCCAAGCCCGAGCAGAAATGGCCTAGCAGCTCTCCTGGAGGCTCTTATATAGCCCCCCTATCACCTGCTAATGAGCCTGACCTGCCCCTCACTCGCCTTAATCGGTTCTGAGGTGGAGCCAAGCCCGAGCAGAAATGGCCTAGTAGCTCTCCTGGAGGCTCTTATATAGCCCCCCTATCACCTGCTAACGAGCCTGACCTGCCCCTCACTCGCCTTAATCGGTTCTGAGGTGGAGCCAAGCCCGAGCAGAAATGGCCTAGTAGCTCTCCTGGAGCCTCTTATATAGCCCCCCTATCACCTCCTAACGAGCCTGACCTGCCCCTCACTCGCCTTAATCGGTTCTGAGGTGGAGCCAAGCCCGAGCAGAAATGGCCTAGTAGCTCTCCTGGAGCCTCTTATACAGTCCCCCCATCACCTGCTAACGAGCTTGACCTGCCCCTCACTCGCCTTAATCGGTTCTGAGGTGGAGCCAAGCCCGAGCAGAAATGGCCTAGTAGCTCTCCTGGAGGCTCTTATATAGCCCCCCTATCACCTGCTAACGAGCCTGACCTGCCCCTCACTCGCCTTAATCGGTTCTGAGGTGGAGCCAAGCCCGAGCAGAAATGGCCTAGTAGCTCTCCTGGAGCCTCTTATATAGCCCCCCTATCACCTGCTAACGAGCCTGACCTGCCCCTCACTCGCCTTAATCGGTTCTGAGGTGGAGCCAAGCCCGAGCAGAAATGGCCTAGCAGCTCTCCTGGAGCCTCTTATATAGCCCCCCTATCACCTGCTAACGAGCCTGACCTGTCCCTCACTCACCGTAATCGGCTCTGAGGTGGAGCCAAGCCCGAGCAGAAATGGCCTAGCAGCTCTCCTGGAGGCTCTTATATAGCCCCCCTATCACCTGCTAATGAGCCTGACCTGCCCCTCACTCGTCTTAATCGGTTCTGAGGTGGAGCCAAGCCCGAGCAGAAATGGCCTAGTAGCTCTCCTGGAGGCTCTTATATAGCCCCCCTATCACCTGCTAACAAGCGTGACCTGCCCCTCACTCGCCTTAATCGGTTCTGAGGTGGAGCCAAGCCCGAGCAGAAATGGCCTAGCAGCTCTCCTGGAGCCTCTTATATAGCCCCCCTATCACCTGCTAACGAGCCTGACCCGTCCCTCACTCACCTTAATCGGTTCTGAGGTAAAGCCAAGCCCAAGCAGAAATGGCCTAGTAGCTCTCCTGGAGGCTCTTATATAGCCCCCCTATCACCTGCTAACGAGCCTGACCTGCCCCTCACTCGCCTTAATCGGTTCTGAGGTGGAGCCAAGCCCGAGCAGAAATGGCCTAGTAGCTCTCCTGGAGCCTCTTATATAGCCCCCCTATCACCTGCTAACGAGCCTGACCTGCCCCTCACTCGCCTTAATCGGTTCTGAGGTGGACCCAAGCCCGAGCAGAAATGGCCTAGTAGATCTCCTGGAGCCTCTTATATAGCCCCCCTATCACCTGCTAACGAGCCTGACCTGCCCCTCACTCGCCTTAATCGGTTCTGAGGTGGAGCCAAGCCCGAGCAGAAATGGCCTAGTAGCTCTCCTGGAGGCTCTTATATAGCCCCCCTATCACCTGCTAACAGGCCTGACCTGCCCCTCACTCGCCTTAATCGGTTCTGAGGTGGAGCCAAGCCCGAGCAGAAATGGCGTAGTAGCTCTCCTGGTGGCTCTTATATAGCCCCCCTATCACCTGCTAACAGGCCTGACCTGCCCCTCACTCGCCTTAATCGGTTCTGAGGTGGAGCCAAGCCCGAGCAGAAATGGCCTAGTAGCTCTCCTGGAGCCTCTTATACAGCCCCCCTATCACCTGCTAACGAGCCTGACCTGCCCCTCACTCGCCTTAATCGGTTCTGAGGTGGAGCCAAGCCCGAGCAGAAATGGCCTAGTAGCTCTCCTGGAGCCTCTTGTATAGCCCCCCTATCACCTGCTAACGAGCCTGACCTGCCCCTCACTCGCCTTAATCGGTTCTGAGGTGGAGCCAAGCCCGAGCAGAAATGGCCTAGTAGCTCTCCTGGAGCCTCTTATATAGCCCCCCTATCACCTGCTAACGAGCCTGACCAGCCCCTCACTCGCCTTAATCAGTTCTGAGGTGGAGCCAAGCCCGAGCAGAAATGGCCTAGTAGCTCTCCTGGAGGCTCTTATATAGCCCCCCTATCACCTGCTAACGAGCCTGACCTGCCCCTCACTCGCCTTAATCGGTTCTGACGTGGAGCCAAGCCCGAGCAGAAATGGCCTTTCAGATCTCCTGGAGCCTCTTATGTAGCCCCCCTATCACCTGCTAACGAGTCTGACCTGCCCCTCACTCGCCTTAATCGGTTCTGAGGTGGAGCCAAGCCCGAGCAGAAATGGCCTAGCAGCTCTCCTGGAGCCTCTTATATAGCCCCCCTATCACCTGCTAACGAGCCTGACCAGCCCCTCACTCGCCTTAATCAGTTCTGAGGTGGAGCCAAGCCCGAGCAGAAATGGCCTAGTAGCTCTCCTGGAGCCTCTTATATAGCCCCCCTATCACCTGCTAACGAGCCTGACCTGCCCCTCACTCGCCTTAATCGGTTCTGAGGTGGAGCCAAGCCCGAGCAGAAATGGCCTAGTAGATCTCCTGGAGCCTCTTATATAGCCCCCCTATCACCTGCTAACGAGCCTGACCTGCCCCTCACTCGCCTTAATCGGTTCTGAGGTGGAGCCAAGCCCGAGCAGAAATGGCCTAGTAGCTCTCCTGGAGGCTCTTATATAGCCCCCCTATCACCTGCTAACGAGCCTGACCTGCCCCTCACTCGCCTTAATCGGTTCTGAGGTGGAGCCAAGCCCGAGCAGAAATGGCCTAGTAGCTCTCCTGGAGGCTCTTATATAGCCCCCCTATCACCTGCTAACGAGCCTGACCCGTCCCTCACTCACCTTAATCGGTTCTGAGGTAAAGCCAAGCCCGAGCAGAAATGGCCTAGCAGCTCTCCTGGAGCCTCTCATGTAGCCCCCCTATCACCCGCTAACGAGCCAGACCTGCCCCTCACTCACCTTAATCGGTTCTGAGGTGGAGCCAAGCCCGAGCAGAAATGGCCTAGTAGCTCTCCTGGAGCCTCTTATATAGCCCCCCTATCACCTGCTAACGAGCCTGACCTGCCCCTCACTCGCCTTAATCGGTTCTGAGGTGGACCCAAGCCCGAGCAGAAATGGCCTAGTAGATCTCCTGGAGCCTCTTATATAGCCCCCCTATCACCTGCTAACGAGCCTGACCTGCCCCTCACTCGCCTTAATCGGTTCTGAGGTGGAGCCAAGCCCGAGCAGAAATGGCCTAGTAGCTCTCCTGGAGGCTCTTATATAGCCCCCCTATCACCTGCTAACAGGCCTGACCTGCCCCTCACTCGCCTTAATCGGTTCTGAGGTGGAGCCAAGCCCGAGCAGAAATGGCGTAGTAGCTCTCCTGGTGGCTCTTATATAGCCCCCCTATCACCTGCTAACAGGCCTGACCTGCCCCTCACTCGCCTTAATCGGTTCTGAGGTGGAGCCAAGCCCGAGCAGAAATGGCCTAGTAGCTCTCCTGGAGCCTCTTGTATAGCCCCCCTATCACCTGCTAACGAGCCTGACCTGCCCCTCACTCGCCTTAATCGGTTCTGAGGTGGAGCCAAGCCCGAGCAGAAATGGCCTAGTAGCTCTCCTGGAGCCTCTTATATAGCCCCCCTATCACCTGCTAACGAGCCTGACCAGCCCCTCACTCGCCTTAATCAGTTCTGAGGTGGAGCCAAGCCCGAGCAGAAATGGCCTAGTAGCTCTCCTGGAGGCTCTTATATAGCCCCCCTATCACCTGCTAACGAGCCTGACCTGCCCCTCACTCGCCTTAATCGGTTCTGACGTGGAGCCAAGCCCGAGCAGAAATGGCCTTTCAGATCTCCTGGAGCCTCTTATGTAGCCCCCCTATCACCTGCTAACGAGTCTGACCTGCCCCTCACTCGCCTTAATCGGTTCTGAGGTGGAGCCAAGCCCGAGCAGAAATGGCCTAGCAGCTCTCCTGGAGCCTCTTATATAGCCCCCCTATCACCTGCTAACGAGCCTGACCAGCCCCTCACTCGCCTTAATCAGTTCTGAGGTGGAGCCAAGCCCGAGCAGAAATGGCCTAGTAGCTCTCCTGGAGCCTCTTATATAGCCCCCCTATCACCTGCTAACGAGCCTGACCTGCCCCTCACTCGCCTTAATCGGTTCTGAGGTGGAGCCAAGCCCGAGCAGAAATGGCCTAGTAGATCTCCTGGAGCCTCTTATATAGCCCCCCTATCACCTGCTAACGAGCCTGACCTGCCCCTCACTCGCCTTAATCGGTTCTGAGGTGGAGCCAAGCCCGAGCAGAAATGGCCTAGTAGCTCTCCTGGAGGCTCTTATATAGCCCCCCTATCACCTGCTAACGAGCCTGACCTGCCCCTCACTCGCCTTAATCGGTTCTGAGGTGGAGCCAAGCCCGAGCAGAAATGGCCTAGTAGCTCTCCTGGAGGCTCTTATATAGCCCCCCTATCACCTGCTAACGAGCCTGACCCGTCCCTCACTCACCTTAATCGGTTCTGAGGTAAAGCCAAGCCCGAGCAGAAATGGCCTAGCAGCTCTCCTGGAGCCTCTCATGTAGCCCCCCTATCACCCGCTAACGAGCCAGACCTGCCCCTCACTCACCTTAATCGGTTCTGAGGTGGAGCCAAGCCCGAGCAGAAATGGCCTAGTAGCTCTCCTGGAGGCTCTTATATAGCCCCCCTATCACCTGCTAACGAGCCTGACCTGCCCCTCACTCGCCTTAATCGGTTCTGAGGTGGAGCCAAGCCCGAGCAGAAATGGCCTAGTAGCTCTCCTGGAGGCTCTTATATAGCCCCCCTATCACCTGCTAACGAGCCTGACCTGCCCCTCACTCGCCTTAATCGGTTCTGAGGTGGAGACAAGCCCGAGCAGAAATGGCCTAGTAGCTCTCCTGGAGCCTCTTATATAGCCCCCCTATCACCTGCTAACAAGCCTGACCTGCCCCTCACTCGCCTTAATCGGTTCTGAGGTGGAGCCAAGCCCGAGCAGAAATGGCCTAGTAGCTCTCCTGGAGGCTCTTATATAGCCCCCCTATCACCCGCTAACGAGCCAGACCTGCCCCTCACTCCCCTAAATCGGTTCTGAGGTGGAGCCAAGCCCGAGCAGAAATGGCCTAGTAGCTCTCCTGGAGGCTCTTATATAGCCCCCCTATCACCTGCTAACGAGCCTGACCTGCCCCTCACTCGCCTTAATCGGTTCTGAGGTGGAGCCAAGCCCGAGCAAAAATGGCCTAGTAGCTCTCCTGGAGGCTCTTATATAGCCCCCCTATCACCTGCTAACGAGCCTGACCTGCCCCTCACTCGCCTTAATCGGTTCTGAGGTGGAGCCAAGCCCGAGCAGAAATGGCCTAGTAGCTCTCCTGGAGGCTCTTAATATAGCCCCCCTATCACCTGCTAACGAGCCTGACCTGCCCCTCACTCGCCTTAATCGGTTCTGAGGTGGAGCCAAGCCCGAGCAGAAATGGCCTAGTAGCTCTCCTGGAGGCTCTTATATAGCCCCCCTATCACCTGCTAACGAGCCTGAACTGCCCCTCACTCGCCTTAATCGGTTCTGAGGTGGAGCCAAGCCCGAGCAGAAATGGCCTAGTAGCTCTCCTGGAGCCTCTTATATAGCCCCCCTATCACCTCCTAACGAGCCTGACCTGCCCCTCACTCGCCTTAATCGGTTCTGAGGTGGAGCCAAGCACGAGCAGAAATGGCCTAGTAGCTCTCCTGGAGGCTCTTATATAGCCCCCCTATCACCTGCTAACGAGCCTGACCTGCCCCTCACTCGCCTTAATCGCTTCTGAGGTGGAGCCAAGCCCGAGCAGAAATGGCCTTGCAGATCTCCTGGAGCCTCTTATATAGCCCCCCTATCACCTGCTAACGAGCCTGACCTGCCCCTCACTCGCCTTAATCGGTTCTGAGGTGGAGCCAAGCCCGAGCAGAAATGGCCTAGTAGCTCTCCTGGAGCCTCTTATATAGCCCCCCTATCACCTGCTAACGAGCCTGACCAGCCCCTCACTCGCCTTAATCAGTTCTGAGGTGGAGCCAAGCCCGAGCAGAAATGGCCTAGTAGCTCTCCTGGAGCCTCTTATATAGCCCCCCTATCACCTGCTAACGAGCCTGACCTGCCCCTCACTCGCCTTAATCGGTTCTGAGGTGGACCCAAGCCCGAGCAGAAATGGCCTAGTAGATCTCCTGGAGCCTCTTATATAGCCCCCCTATCACCTGCTAACGAGCCTGACCTGCCCCTCACTCGCCTTAATCGGTTCTGAGGTGGAGCCAAGCCCGAGCAGAAATGGCCTAGTAGCTCTCCTGGAGGCTCTTATATAGCCCCCCTATCACCTGCTAACGAGCCTGACCTGCCCCTCACTCGCCTTAATCGGTTCTGAGGTGGAGCCAAGCCCGAGCAGAAATGGCCTAGTAGCTCTCCTGGAGGCTCTTATATAGCCCCCCTATCACCCGCTAACGAGCCAGACCTGCCCCTCACTCCCCTAAATCGGTTCTGAGGTGGAGCCAAGCCCGAGCAGAAATGGCCTAGTAGCTCTCCTGGAGCCTCTTATATAGCCCCCCTATCACCTGCTAACGAGCCTGACCTGCCCCTCACTCGCCTTAATCGGTTCTGAGGTGGAGCCAAGCCCGAGCAGAAATGGCCTAGTAGCTCTCCTGGAGGCTCTTATATAGCCCCCCTATCACCTGCTAACGAGCCTGACCTGTCCCTCACTCGCCTTAATCGGTTCTGAGGTGGAGCCAAGCCCGAGCAGAAACGGCCTAGTAGCTCTCCTGGAGCCTCTTATATAGCCCCCCTATCACCTGCTAACGAGCCTGACCTGCCCCTCACTCGCCTTAATCGGTTCTGAGGTGGAGCCAAGCCCGAGCAGAAATGGCCTAGTAGCTCTCCTGGAGGCTCTTATATAGCCCCCCCTATCACCTGCTAACGAGCCTGACCTGCCCCTCACTCGCCTTAATCGGTTCTGAGGTGGAGCCAAGCCCGAGCAGAAATGGCCTAGTAGCTCTCCTGGAGGCTCTTATATAGGCCCCCTATCACCTGCTAACGAGCCTGACCTGCCCCTCACTGGCCTTAATCGGTTCTGAGGTGGAGCCAAGCCCGAGCAGAAATGGCCTAGTAGCTCTCCTGGAGGCTCTTATATAGCCCCCCTATCACCTGCTAACGAGCCTGACCTGCCCCTCACTCGCCTTAATCGGTTCTGAGGTGGAGCCAAGCCCGAGCAGAAATGGCCTAGTAGATCTCCTGGAGCCTCTTATATAGCCCCCCTATCACCTGCTAACGAGCCTGACCTGCCCCTCACTCGCCTTAATCGGTTCTGAGGTGGAGCCAAGCCCGAGCAGAAATGGCCTAGTAGCTCTCCTGGAGGCTCTTATATAGCCCCCCTATCACCTGCTAACGAGCCTGACCTGCCCCTCACTCGCCTTAATCGGTTCTGAGGTGGAGCAAAGCCCGAGCAGTAATGGCCTAGTAGCTCTCCTGGAGGCTCTTATATAGCCCCCCTATCACCTGCTAACGAGCCTGACCTGCCCCTCACTCGCCTTAATCGGTTCTGAGGTGGAGCCAAGCCCGAGCAGAAATGGCCTAGTAGCTCTCCTGGAGGCTCTTATATAGCCCCCCTATCACCTGCTAACGAGCCTGACCTGCCCCTCACTCGCCTTAATCGGTTCTGAGGTGGAGCCAAGCCCGAGCAGAAATGGCCTAGTAGCTCTCCTGGAGGCTCTTATATAGCCCCCCTATCACCTGCTAACGAGCCTGACCTGCCCCTCACTCGCCTTAATCGGTTCTGAGGTGGAGCCAAGCCCGAGCAGAAATGGCCTAGTAGATCTCCTGGAGCCTCTTATATAGCCCCCCTATCACCTGCTAACGAGCCTGACCTGCCCCTCACTCGCCTTAATCGGTTCTGAGGTGGAGCCAAGCCCAGGCAGAAATGGCCTAGTAGCTCTCCTGGAGGCTCTTATATAGCCTCCCTATCACCTGCTAACGAGCCTGACCTGCCCCTCACTCGCCTTAATCGGTTCTGAGGTGGAGCCAAGCCCGAGCAGAAATGGCCTAGTAGCTCTCCTGGAGGCTCTTATATAGCCCCCCTATCACCTGCTAACGAGCCTGACCTGCCCCTCACTCGCCTTAATCGGTTCTGAGGTGGAGCCAAGCCCGAGCAGAAATGGCCTAGTAGCTCTACTGGAGGCTCTTATATAGCCCCCCATCACCTGCTAACGAGCCTGACCTGCCCCTCACTCGCCTTAATCGGTTCTGAGGTGGAGCCAAGCCCGAGCAGAAATGGCCTAGTAGCTCTCCTGGAGCCTCTTATATAGCCCCCCTATCACCTGCTAACGAGCCTGACCTGCCCCTCACTCGCCTTAATCGGTTCTGAGGTGGAGCCAAGCCCGAGCAGAAATGGCCTAGTAGCTCTCCTGGAGGCTCTTATATAGTCCCTCTATCATCTGCTAACGAGCCTGACCTGCCCCTCACTCGCCTTAATCGGTTCTGAGGTGGAGCCAAGCCCGAGCAGAAATGGCCTAGTAGCTCTCCTGGAGGCTCTTATATAGCCCCCCTATCACCTCCTAACGAGCCTGACCTGCCCCTCACTCGCCTTAATCGGTTCTGAGGTGGAGCCAAGCCCGAGCAGAAATGGCCTAGTAGCTCTCCTGGAGGCTCTTATATAGCCCCCCTATCACCTGCTAACGAGCCTGACCTGCCCCTCACTCGCCTTAATCGGTTCTGAGGTGGAGCCAAGCCCGAGCAGAAATGGCCTAGTAGCTCTCCTGGAGCCTCTTATATAGCCCCCCTATCACCTGCTAACGAGCCTGACCTGCCCCTCACTCGCCTTAATCGGTTCTGAGGTGGAGCCAAGCCCGAGCAGAAATGGCCTAGTAGCTCTCCTGGAGCCTCTTATATAGCCCCCCTATCACCTGCTAACGAGCCTGACCTGCCCCTTACTCGCCTTAATCGGTTCTGAGGTGGAGCCAAGCCCGAGCAGAAATGGCCTTGCAGATCTCCTGGAGCCTATTATATAGCCCCCCTATCACCTGCTAACGAGCCTGACCTGCCCCTCACTCGCCTTAATCGGTTCTGAGGTGGAGCCAAGCCCGAGCAGAAAGGGCCTAGTAGCTCTCCTGGAGGCTCTTATATAGCCCCCCTATCACCTGCTAACGAGCCTGACCTGCCCCTCACTCGCCTTAATCGGTTCTGAGGTGGAGCCAAGCCCGAGCAGAAATGGCCTAGTCGCTCTCCTGGAGGCTCTTATATAGCCCCCCTATCACCTGCTAATGAGCCTGACCTGCCCCTCACTCGCCTTAATCGGTTCTGAGGTGGAGTCAAGCCCGAGCAGAAATGGCCTAGTAGCTCTCCTGGAGGCTCTTATATAGCCCCCCTATCACCTGCTAACGAGCCTGACCTGCCCCTCACTCGCCTTAATCGGTTCTGAGGTGGAGCCAAGCCCGAGCAGAAATGGCCTAGTAGCTCTCCTGGAGGCTCTTATATAGCCCCCCTATCATCTGCTAACGAGCCTGACCTGCCCCTCACTCGCCTTAATCGGTTCTGAGGTGGAGCCAAGCCCGAGCAGAAATGGCCTAGTAGTTCTCCTGGAGCCTCTTATATAGCCCCCCTATCATCTGCTAACGAGCCTGACCTGCCCCTCACTCGCCTTAATCGGTTCTGAGGTGGAGCCAAGCCCGAGCAGAAATGGCCTAGTAGCTCTCCTGGAGGCTCTTATATAGCCCCCCTATCACCTCCTAACGAGCCTGACCTGCCCCTCACTCGCCTTAATCGGTTCTGAGGTGGAGCCAAGCCCGAGCAGAAATGGCCTAGTAGCTCTCCTGGAGCCTCTTATATAGCCCCCCTATCACCTCCTAACGAGCCTGACCTGCCCCTCACTCGCCTTAATCGGTTCTGAGGTGGAGCCAAGCACGAGCAGAAATGGCCTAGTAGCTCTCCTGGAGGCTCTTATATAGCCCCCCTATCACCTGCTAACGAGCCTGACATGTCCCTCACTCGCCTTAATCGGTTCTGACGTGGAGCCAAGCCCGAGCAGAAACAGCCTAGTAGCTCTCCTGGAGCCTCTTATATAGCCCCCCTATCACCTGCTAACGAGCCTGACCTGCCCCTCACTCGCCTTAATCGGTTCTGAGGTGGAGCCAAGCCCGAGCAGAAATGGCCTAGTAGCTCTCCTGGAGGCTCTTATATAGCCCCCCTATCACCTGCTAACGAGCCTGACCTGCCCCTCACTCGCCTTAATCGGTTCTGAGGTGGAGCCAAGCCCGAGCAGAAATGGCCTAGTAGCTCTCCTGGAGCCTCTTATATAGCCCCCCTATCACCTGCTAACGAGCCTGACCTGCCCCTCACTCGCCTTAATCGGTTCTGAGGTGGAGCCAAGCCCGAGCAGAAATGGCCTAGTAGCTCTCCTGGAGCCTCTTATATAGCCCCCCTATCACCTGCTAACGAGCCTGACCTGCCCCTTACTCGACTTAATCGGTTCTGAGGTGGAGCCAAGCCCGAGCAGAAATGGCCTTGCAGATCTCCTGGAGTCTATTATATAGCCCCCCTATCACCTGCTAACGAGCCTGACCTGCCCCTCACTCGCCTTAATCGGTTCTGAGGTGGAGCCAAGCCCGAGCAGAAATGGCCTAGTAGCTCTCCTGGAGGCTCTTATATAGCCCCCCTATCACCTGCTAACGAGCCTGACCTGCCCCTCACTCGCCTTAATCGGTTCTGAGGTGGAGCCAAGCCCGAGCAGAAATGGCCTAGTCGCTCTCCTGGAGGCTCTTATATAGCCCCCCTATCACCTGCTAATGAGCCTGACCTGCCCCTCACTCGCCTTAATCGGTTCTGAGGTGGAGCCAAGCCCGAGCAGAAATGGCCTAGTAGCTCTCCTGGAGGCTCTTATATAGCCCCCCTATCACCTGCTAACGAGCCTGACCTGCCCCTCACTCGCCTTAATCGGTTCTGAGGTGGAGCCAAGCCCGAGCAGAAATGGCCTAGTAGCTCTCCTGGAGGCTCTTATATAGCCCCCCTATCATCTGCTAACGAGCCTGACCTGCCCCTCACTCGCCTTAATCGGTTCTGAGGTGGAGCCAAGCCCGAGCAGAAATGGCCTAGTAGCTCTCCTGGAGGCTCTTATATAGCCCCCCTATCACCTCCTAACGAGCCTGACCTGCCCCTCACTCGCCTTAATCGGTTCTGAGGTGGAGCCAAGCCCGAGCAGAAATGGCCTAGCAGCTCTCCTGGAGCCTCTTATATAGCCCCCCTATCACCTGCTAACGAGCCTGACCCGTCCCTCACTCACCGTAATCGGTTCTGAGGTGGAGCCAAGCCCGAGCAGAAATGGCCTAGCAGCTCTCCTGGAGGCTTTTATATAGCCCCCCTATCACCTGCTAATGAGCCTGACCTGCCCCTCACTCGCCTTAATCGGTTCTGAGGTGGAACCAAGCCCGAGCAGAAATGGCCTAGTAGCTCTCCTGGAGGCTCTTATATAGGCCCCCTATCACCTGTTAACGAGCCTGACCTGCCCCTCACTCGCCTTAATCGGTTCTGAGGTGGAGCCAAGCCCGAGCAGAAATGGCCTAGTAGCTCTCCTGGAGCCTCTTATATAGCCCCCCTATCACCTGCTAACGAGCCTGACCTGCCCCTCACTCGCCTTAATCGGTTCTGAGGTGGAGCCAAGCCCGAGCAGAAATGGCCGAGTAGCTCTCCTGGAGCCTCTTATATAGCCCCCCTATCACCTGCTAACGAGCCTGACCTGCCCCTCACTCGCCTTAATCGGTTCTGAGGTGGAGCCAAGCCCGAGCAGAAATGGCCTAGTAGCTCTCCTGGAGCCTCTTATATAGCCCCCCTATCACCTGCTAACGAGCCTGACCTGCCCCTCACTCGCCTTAATCGGTTCTGAGGTGGAGCCAAGCCGGAGCAGAAATGGCCTAGTAGCTCTCCTGGACCCTCTTATATAGCCCCCCTATCACCTGCTAACGAGCCTGACCTGCCCCTCACTCGCCTTAATCGGTTCTGAGGTGGAGCCAAGCCCGAGTAGAAATGGCCTAGTAGCTCTCCTGGAGGCTCTTATATAGCCCCCCTATCACCTCCTAACGAGCCTGCCCTGCCCCTCACTCGCCTTAATCGGTTCTGAGGTGGAGCCAAGCCCGAGCAGAAATGGCCTAGCAGTTCTCCTGGAGGCTCTTATATAGCCCCCCTATCACCTGCTAATGAGCCTGACCTGCCCCTCACTCGCCTTAATCGGTTCTGAGGTGGAGCCAAGCCCGAGCAGAAATGGCCTAGTAGCTCTCCTGGAGGCTCTTATATAGCCCCCCATCACCTGCTAACGAGCCTGACCTGCCCCTCACTCGCCTTAATCGGTTCTGAGGTGGAGCCAAGCCCGAGCAGAAATGGCCTAGTAGCTCTCCTGGAGGCTCTTATATAGCCCCCCTATCACCTGCTAACGAGCCTGACCTGCCCCTCACTCGCCTTAATCGGTTCTGAGGTGGAGCCAAGCCCGAGCAGAAATGGCCTAGTAGCTCTCCTGGAGCCTCTTATATAGCCCCCCTATCACCTGCTAACGAGCCTGACCTGCCCCTCACTCGCCTTAATCGGTTCTGAGGTGGAGCCAAGCCCGAGCAGAAATGGCCTAGTAGCTCTCCTGGAGGCTCTTATATAGCCCCCCTATCACCTGCTAACGAGCCTGACCTGCCCCTCACTCGCCTTAATCGGTTCTGAGGTGGAGCCAAGCCCGAGCAGAAATGGCCTAGTAGCTCTCCTGGAGCCTCTTATATAGCCCCCCTATCACCTGCTAACGAGCCTGACCTGCCCCTCACTCGCCTTAATCGGTTCTGAAGTGGAGCCAAGCCCGAGCAGAAATGGCCTAGTAGCTCTCCTGGAGCCTCTTATATAGCCCCCCTATCACCTGCTAACGAGCCTGACCTGCCCCTTACTCACCTTAATCGGTTCTGAGGTGGAGCCAAGCCCGAGCAGAAATGGCCTTGCAGATCTCCTGGAGCCTCTTATATAGCCCCCCTATCACCTGCTAACGAGCCTGACCTGCCCCTCACTCGCCTTAATCGGTTCTGAGGTGGAGCCAAGCCCGAGCAGAAATGGCCTAGTAGCTCTCCTGGAGGCTCTTATATAGCCCCCCTATCACCTGCTAACGAGCCTGACCTGCCCCTCACTCGCCTTAATCGGTTCTGAGGTGGAGCCAAGCCCGAGCAGAAATGACCTAGTCGCTCTCCTGGAGGCTCTTATATAGCCCCCCTATCACCTGCTAATGAGCCTGACCTGCCCCTCACTCGCCTTAATCGGTTCTGAGGTGGAGCCAAGCCCGAGCAGAAATGGCCTAGTAGCTCTCCTGGAGGCTCTTATATAGCCCCCCTATCACCTGCTAACGAGCCTGAACTGCCCCTCACTCGCCTTAATCGGTTCTGAGGTGGAGCCAAGCCCGAGCAGAAATGGCCTAGTAGCTCTCCTGGAGGCTCTTATATAGCCCCCCTATCATCTGCTAACGAGCCTGACCTGCCCCTCACTCGCCTTTATCGGCTCTGAGGTGGAGCCAAGCCCGAGCAGAAATGGCCTAGCAGCTCTCCTGGAGGCTCTTATATAGCCCCCCTATCATCTGCTAATGAGCCTGACCTGCCCCTCACTCGTCTTAATCGGTTCTGAGGTGGAGCCAAGCCCGAGCAGAAATGGCCTAGTAGCTCTCCTGGAGGCTCTTATATAGCCCCCCTATCACCTGCTAACAAGCGTGACCTGCCCCTCACTCGCCTTAATCGGTTCTGAGGTGGAGCCAAGCCCGAGCAGAAATGGCCTAGCAGCTCTCCTGGAGCCTCTTATATAGCCCCCCTATCACCTGCTAACGAGCCTGACCCGTCCCTCACTCACCTTAATCAGTTCTGAGGTGGAGCCAAGCCCGAGCAGAAATGGCCTAGTAGCTCTCCTGGAGGCTCTTATATAGCCCCCCTATCACCTGCTAACGAGCCTGACCTGCCCCTCAGTCGCCTTAATCGGTTCTGAGGTGGAGCCAAGCCCGAGCAGAAATGGCCTAGTAGCTCTCCTGGAGGCTCTTATATAGCCCCCCTATCACCTGCTAACGAGCCTGACCTGCCCCTCACTCGCCTTAATCGGTTCTGAGGTGGAGCCAAGCCCGAGCAGAAATGGCCTAGTAGCTCTCCTGGAGCCTCTTATATAGCCCCCCTATCACCTGCTA
Organism: Pseudopipra pipra; assembly: GCF_036250125.1. Lineage (NCBI taxonomy): Eukaryota > Metazoa > Chordata > Aves > Passeriformes > Pipridae > Pseudopipra > Pseudopipra pipra. Next base: position 34,836 of record NW_026990831.1, read on the forward strand.
ACGAGCCTGACCTGCCCCTCACTCGCCTTAATCGGTTCTGAGGTGGAGCCAAGCCCGAGCAGAAATGGCCTAGTAGCTCTCCTGGAGCCTCTTATATAGCCCCCCTATCACCTGCTAACGAGCCTGACCTGCCCCTCACTCGCCTTAATCGGTTCTGAGGTGGAGCCAAGCCCGAGCAGAAATGGCCTAGTAGCTCTCCTGGAGCCTCTTATATAGCCCCCCTATCACCTGCTAACGAGCCTGACCTGCCCCTCACTCGCCTTAATCGGTTCTGAGGTGGAGCCAAGCCCGAGCAGAAATGGCCTAGTAGCTCTCCTGGAGGCTCTTATACAGCCCCCCTATCACCTGCTAACGAGCCTGACCTGCCCCTCACTCGCCTTAATCGGTTCTGAGGTGGAGCCAAGCCCGAGCAGAAATGGCCTAGTAGCTCTCCTGGAGGCTCTTATATAGCCCCCCTATCACCTGCTAACGAGCCTGACCTGCCCCTCACTCGCCTTAATCGGTTCTGAGGTGGAGCCAAGCCCGAGCAGAAATGGCGTAGTAGCTCTCCTGGAGGCTCTTATATAGCCCCCCTATCACCTGCTAACAGGCCTGACCTGCCCCTCACTCGCCTTAATCGGTTCTGAGGTGGAGCCAAGCCCGAGCAGAAATGGCCTAGTAGCTCTCCTGGAGGCTCTTATATAGCCCCCCATCACCTGCTAACGAGCCTGACCTGCCCCTCACTCGCCTTAATCGGTTCTGAGGTGGAGCCAAGCCCAAGCAGAAATGGCCTAGTAGCTCTCCTGGAGCCTCTTATATAGCCCCCCTATCACCTGCTAACGAGCCTGACCTGCCCCTCACTCGCCTTAATCGGTTCTGAGGTAAAGCCAAGCCCGAGCAGAAATGGCCTAGTAGCTCTCCTGGAGGCTCTTATATAGTCCCCCTATCATCTGCTAACGAGCCTGACCTGCCCCTCACTCGCCTTAATCGGTTCTGAGGTGGAGCCAAGCCCGAGCAGAAATGGCCTAGTAGCTCTCCTGGAGGCTCTTATATAGCCCCCCTATCACCTCCTAACGAGCCTGCCCTGCCCCTCACTCGCCTTAATCGGTTCTGAGGTGGAGCCAAGCCCGAGCAGAAATGGCCTAGTAGCTCTCCTGGAAGCTCTTATATAGCCCCCCTATCACCTGCTAACGAGCCTGACCTGCCCCTCACTCGCCTTAATCGGTTCTGAGGTGGAGCCAAGCCCGAGCAGAAATGGCCTAGCAGCTCTCCTGGAGGCTCTTATATAGCCCCCCTATCACCTGCTAACGAGCCTGACCCGTCCCTCACTCACTGTAATCGGTTCTGAGGTGGAGCCAAGCCCGAGCAGAAATGGCCTAGCAGCTCTCCTGGAGGCTCTTATATAGCCCCCCTATCACCTGCTAATGAGCCTGACCTGCCCCTCACTCGCCTTAATCGGTTCTGAGGTGGAGCCAAGCCCGAGCAGAAATGGCCTAGTAGCTCTCCTGGAGGCTCTTATATAGCCCCCCTATCACCTGCTAACGAGCCTCACCTGCCCCTCACTCGCCTTAATCGGTTCTGAGGTGGAGCCAAGCCCGAGCAGAAATGGCCTAGTAGCTCTCCTGGAGCCTCTTATATAGCCCCCCTATCACCTGCTAAAGAGCCTGACCTGCCCCTCACTCGCCTTAATCGGTTCTGAGGTGGAGCCAAGCCCGAGCAGAAATGGCCTAGTAGCTCTCCTGGAGGCTCTTATATAGCCCCCCTATCACCTGCTAACGAGCCTGACCTGCCCCTCACTCGCCTTAATCGGTTCTGAGGTGGAGCCAAGCCCGAGCAGAAATGGCCTAGTAGCTCTCCTGGAGGCTCTTATACAGCCCCCCTATCACCTGCTAACGAGCCTGACCTGCCCCTCACTCGCCTTAATCGGTTCTGAGGTGGAGCCAAGCCCGAGCAGAAATGGCCTAGTAGCTCTCCTGGAGCCTCTTATATAGCCCCCCTATCACCTGCTAACGAGCCTGACCTGCCCCTCACTCGCCTTAATCGGTTCTGAGGTGGACCCAAGCCCGAGCAGAAATGGCCTAGTAGATCTCCTGGAGCCTCTTATATAGCCCCCCTATCACCTGCTAACGAGCCTGACCTGCCCCTCACTCGCCTTAATCGGTTCTGAGGTGGAGCCAAGCCCGAGCAGAAATGGCCTAGTAGCTCTCCTGGAGGCTCTTATATAGCCCCCCTATCACCTGCTAACAGGCCTGACCTGCCCCTCACTCGCCTTAATCGGTTCTGAGGTGGAGACAAGCCCGAGCAGAAATGGCGTAGTAGCTCTCCTGGTGGCTCTTATATAGCCCCCCTATCACCTGCTAACAGGCCTGACCTGCCCCTCACTCGCCTTAATCGGTTCTGAGGTGGAGCCAAGCCCGAGCAGAAATGGCCTAGTAGCTCTCCTGGAGCCTCTTATACAGCCCCCCTATCACCTGCTAACGAGCCTGACCTGCCCCTCACTCGCCTTAATCGGTTCTGAGGTGGAGCCAAGCCCGAGCAGAAATGGCCTAGTAGCTCTCCTGGAGCCTCTTGTATAGCCCCCCTATCACCTGCTAACGAGCCTGACCTGCCCCTCACTCGCCTTAATCGGTTCTGAGGTGGAGCCAAGCCCGAGCAGAAATGGCCTAGTAGCTCTCCTGGAGGCTCTTATATAGCCCCCCTATCACCTGCTAACGAGCCTGACCAGCCCCTCACTCGCCTTAATCAGTTCTGAGGTGGAGCCAAGCCCGAGCAGAAATGGCCTAGTAGCTCTCCTGGAGGCTCTTATATAGCCCCCCTATCACCTGCTAACGAGCCTGACCTGCCCCTCACTCGCCTTAATCGCTTCTGAGGTGGAGCCAAGCCCGAGCAGAAATGGCCTTGCAGATCTCCTGGAGCCTCTTATATAGCCCCCCTATCACCTGCTAACGAGCCTGACCTGCCCCTCACTCGCCTTAATCGGTTCTGAGGTGGAGCCAAGCCCGAGCAGAAATGGCCTAGCAGCTCTCCTGGAGCCTCTTATATAGCCCCCCTATTACCTGCTAACGAGCCTGACCAGCCCCTCACTCGCCTTAATCAGTTCTGAGGTGGAGCCAAGCCCGAGCAGAAATGGCCTAGTAGCTCTCCTGGAGCCTCTTATATAGCCCCCCTATCACCTGCTAACGAGCCTGACCTGCCCCTCACTCGCCTTAATCGGTTCTGAGGTGGAGCCAAGCCCGAGCAGAAATGGCCTAGTAGCTCTCCTGGAGGCTCTTATATAGCCCCCCTATCACCTGCTAACGAGCCTGACCTGCCCCTCACTCGCCTTAATCGGTTCTGAGGTGGAGCCAAGCCCGAGCAGAAATGGCCTAGTAGCTCTCCTGGAGGCTCTTATATAGCCCCCCTATCACCTGCTAACGAGCCTGACCTGCCCCTCACTCGCCTTAATCGGTTCTGAGGTGGAGCCAAGCCCGAGCAGAAATGGCCTAGTAGCTCTCCTGGAGGCTCTTATATAGCCCCCCTATCACCTGCTAACGAGCCTGACCCGTCCCTCACTCACCTTAATCGGTTCTGAGGTAAAGCCAAGCCCGAGCAGAAATGGCCTAGCAGCTCTCCTGGAGCCTCTCATGTAGCCCCCCTATCACCCGCTAACGAGCCAGACCTGCCCCTCACTCACCTTAATCGGTTCTGAGGTGGAGCCAAGCCCGAGCAGAAATGGCCTAGTAGCTCTCCTGGAGGCTCTTATATAGCCCCCCTATCACCTGCTAACGAGCCTGACCTGCCCCTCACTCGCCTTAATCGGTTCTGAGGTGGAGCCAAGCCCGAGCAGAAATGGCCTAGTAGCTCTCCTGGAGGCTCTTATATAGCCCCCCTATCACCTGCTAACGAGCCTGACCTGCCCCTCACTCGCCTTAATCGGTTCTGAGGTGGAGACAAGCCCGAGCAGAAATGGCCTAGTAGCTCTCCTGGAGCCTCTTATATAGCCCCCCTATCACCTGCTAACAAGCCTGACCTGCCCCTCACTCGCCTTAATCGGTTCTGAGGTGGAGCCAAGCCCGAGCAGAAATGGCCTAGTAGCTCTCCTGGAGGCTCTTATATAGCCCCCCTATCACCCGCTAACGAGCCAGACCTGCCCCTCACTCCCCTAAATCGGTTCTGAGGTGGAGCCAAGCCCGAGCAGAAATGGCCTAGTAGCTCTCCTGGAGGCTCTTATATAGCCCCCCTATCACCTGCTAACGAGCCTGACCTGCCCCTCACTGGCCTTAATCGGTTCTGAGGTGGAGCCAAGCCCGAGCAGAAATGGCCTAGTAGCTCTCCTGGAGGCTCTTATATAGCCCCCCTATCACCTGCTAACGAGCCTGACCTGCCCCTCACTCGCCTTAATCGGTTCTGAGGTGGAGCCAAGCCCGAGCAGAAATGGCCTAGTAGCTCTCCTGGAGGCTCTTATATAGCCCCCCTATCACCTGCTAACGAGCCTGACCTGCCCCTCACTCGCCTTAATCAGTTCTGAGGTGGAGCCAAGCCCGAGCAGAAATGGCCTAGTAGCTCTCCTGGAGGCTCTTATATAGCCCCCCTATCACCTGCTAACGAGCCTGACCTGCCCCTCACTGGCCTTAATCGGTTCTGAGGTGGAGCCAAGCCCGAGCAGAAATGGCCTAGTAGCTCTCCTGGAGCCTCTTATATAGCCCCCCTATCACCTCCTAACGAGCCTGACCTGCCCCTCACTCGCCTTAATCGGTTCTGAGGTGGAGCCAAGCACGAGCAGAAATGGCCTAGTAGCTCTCCTGGAGGCTCTTATATAGCCCCCCTATCACCTGCTAACGAGCCTGACCTGCCCCTCACTCGCCTTAATCGGTTCTGAGGTGGAGCCAAGCCCGAGCAGAAATGGCCTAGTAGCTCTCCTGGAGCCTCTTATATAGCCCCCCTATCACCTGCTAACGAGCCTGACCTGCCCCTCACTCGCCTTAATCGGTTCTGAGGTGGAGCCAAGCCCGAGCAGAAATGGCCTAGTAGCTCTCCTGGAGCCTCTTATATAGCCCCCCTATCACCTGCTAACGAGCCTGACCAGCCCCTCACTCGCCTTAATCAGTTCTGAGGTGGAGCCAAGCCCGAGCAGAAATGGCCTAGTAGCTCTCCTGGAGGCTCTTATATAGCCCCCCTATCACCTGCTAACGAGCCTGACCTGCCCCTCACTCGCCTTAATCGCTTCTGAGGTGGAGCCAAGCCCGAGCAGAAATGGCCTTGCAGATCTCCTGGAGCCTCTTATATAGCCCCCCTATCACCTGCTAACGAGCCTGACCTGCCCCTCACTTGCCTTAATCGGTTCTGAGGTGGAGCCAAGCCCGAGCAGAAATGGCCTAGTAGCTCTCCTGGAGCCTCTTATATAGCCCCCCTATCACCTGGTAACGAGCCTGACCAGGCCCTCACTCGCCTTAATCAGTTCTGAGGTGGAGCCAAGCCCGAGCAGAAATGGCCTAGTAGCTCTCCTGGAGGCTCTTATATAGCCCCCCTATCACCTGCTAACGAGCCTGACCTGCCCCTCACTCGCCTTAATCGGTTCTGAGGTGGAGCCAAGCCCGAGCAGAAATGGCCTAGTAGCTCTCCTGGAGGCTCTTATATAGCCCCCCTATCACCTGCTAACGAGCCTGACCTGCCCCTCACTCGCCTTAATCGGTTCTGAGGTGGAGCCAAGCCCGAGCAGAAATGGCCTAGTAGCTCTCCTGGAGCCTCTTATATAGCCCCCCTATCACCTCCTAACGAGCCTGACCTGCCCCTCACTCGCCTTAATCGGTTCTGAGGTGGAGCCAAGCACGAGCAGAAATGGCCTAGTAGCTCTCCTGGATGCTCTTATATAGCCCCCCTATCACCTGCTAACGAGCCTGACCTGCCCCTCACTCGCCTTAATCGGTTCTGAGGTGGAGCCAAGCCCGAGCAGAAATGGCCTAGTAGCTCTCCTGGAGCCTCTTATATAGCCCCCCTATCACCTGCTAACGAGCCTGACCTGCCCCTCACTCGCCTTAATCGGTTCTGAGGTGGAGCCAAGCCCGAGCAGAAATGGCCTAGTAGCTCTCCTGGAGCCTCTTATATAGCCCCCCTATCACCTGCTAACGAGCCTGACCAGCCCCTCACTCGCCTTAATCAGTTCTGAGGTGGAGCCAAGCCCGAGCAGAAATGGCCTAGTAGCTCTCCTGGAGGCTCTTATATAGCCCCCCTATCACCTGCTAACA
>NW_026990832.1:0-40866 GCF_036250125.1 Pseudopipra pipra
GTTGGAGAGGGACTTTTTACAAGGGCTTGAAGTGACAGAACAAGGTGGGATGGCTTTAAACCGAAAGAGAGTAGGTTTAGATTAGAGATTAGGAAAAAATCCTTTTCTATGAGGTTGGTGAGGGACTGGAATAGGTTATGCAGAGAAGTTGTGAATGCCCCATCCCTGGAAGTGTGTAAGGCCAGGTTGGATGGAGCTCTGAGCAATAAAAGGTGTCCTTGCCCATGATGGAGGGGTTGGAAACTATGTGACCTTAAAGGTCCCTTACAACCTAAACTATTCTATGATTCTGTTTAAAAAGCTGGCACCCTATAATTAAATTTTAGACTTAATATAAATTGTGAGACTTGTCTGAAAAATGCACAGTAATTACATGTTAGTTCAGCTAGATGCCTCTTTAAACCAATGCCTCATGAGGAACATGTTTACACTAGAGATGGCACACTGAACAAGCAAACTGGAAGACTTCATCTTCCTCAGACACTGGAGCTACTTCATTTGCGCAGATCAGTGGGAACATGTGAGATCAAAAAAACGAAAACCTTGATATAGGAAAACTGTCCAACTTCTTTTGACAGGTCCAGTATATTTAGGAACAGCAGAGGCTGATAATTTAGATATCCTGGGTTTGGTTTTATCTACAGATACTCCAGATATAGAGCTTTGTGAGTCTCATCTGGAATTAAGGTTAAGATGTAGTGAGTTTACAGAAAATGCACTGTCAGCTTTTCCCAAGGTCAGTGCCTCTTGCCAAATGCTATGAGTGTTTCATCCTCTCCTGCACACAAAACACAGGTTTTCCTTACAGGGATGGGTATAGTGCAACTGATAGATTGCAGCTTTGAGCACAGCCAGAGCATTGCCTTTCCCAAATAAGTCATAAACAAGTATAAATGCTGGTAGAAATGGGAGCTATTTGGCTACCATTATAACCTCCTAGTACAGTTATATGCTGAAAGAGAGAAAAGAAATAATGTGATAAAATGAGGGTATTTGTTGCAGGATGGGAGAGTGCAGCTATTATTCATGTTTTAGCTTTCGCAGTTAGTTTATTCACAAGAAAATCTGAGCTACACGCTAAGAGGCAGAATATTAACACTTGTTTTTCCTGTATGTGAGTTACTACATAAGTCATAAAAAAAAAATGTCTCTGAATCTGGAAGAGTCTGACTTAGCATTCCAGTCTCATGTCATAGATTTGCTGTTGGTTTCTCTTTGTTTTGTCTCACTCATTTAGACAAAACTATTTTTTTAGCTCTTCTTGTGTATAAGACTCATTTGAACATTGATAAAAATTACAGGTATTTGAAGGAAAAAAGGTATGTCAACTTTTAGTGAGCGAGTTCATTTACTTTAGAAAGCTTCAGCTTTACACAGGCCTTCTACAGTGAAGTAAAGGTGGAAAGGGAAGGGGTAAATGAAGTAATGTTGTATAGATCTTAGAGCTTTTTGAGTGAGAGAAAATATTTGCCTTGAGTGAGAGACAATAATTATTTTTGGGAGCTTATCACTGTAGTTGAGATTTGAGTCAGCTTCATGCAGAATGGCAGGTGACTATAACACTGCAGGGTGAGAAACTCCAGGTGTAATTAAGAAGCAACAGTTTAGTTATGCTGACACAGATACCTACACATAAATAAAATAAAGACGTTATACTTTTTGTGTTCTTCTCTGCATGGAGATTTAGTGTGTTTAGCTAAGGACCAAGCAATCCTCAGAAGAAATGTTAACAGTAGTTTCGTCCCTTCTTCCTGATACCTGCACTGTTTTTCTTCTGAAATGATCCATTTGTTTGGCTGTGATATGTTGTTCATATAAGATAATATTGTTCTGTATTGAACGTCTTTGGCAGTTTGTCAGCTAACTAAGAAACAAATTAGTATCAACAACGAGCTAAATTATTTTCATAGCCCTAAACTTTTTTGATTGCTTCTAGGACAGATTTTTTTTCTTTTAGGACAGATGTGTTCTTTATGACAACATTTTTTTGAGTGATCAATTTTCCAAGTCACCCAATGTGAGACAAATAGTTTCTACTGTGGTTAATGAGGTTGTATAATTTGATAAGCAGTGGAAAAAAATGCTAACTAGCTTGAAAAGCTGCGTTTTGAAAAGTTGTATTTTAAATGCCTTTCCTTTCCAATATTGACTACCATGAAATTTAGCATTCCTGCTGGGCCTTTAGGCACTCAGCTCCCAGTGAGCTGATTTTACTTTGGTTAAGAAAGTTGTCAGAAATTATTTGATGCTTGTATGGATCAAAGGATCCTATGGTATGTAAAAATAGGCACTTGATTTTGTCTGTAATTATATAATATTTATAGATCAGGAATGCGTAACCATAAGTTATCTTGTAAGTATCCCTGTCTTCTTAGCTTTTGCTAGTATAGGCTGATGAGTGTTTTGAGGGAAAAATCAGGTGACATTGGGTAATGAAAAAGATAAGTATAACAAGAGTATTGCTTTGTGAAACTGAGCAGTGTGCTTTTGCTGAGAAGGAAATGTTGGGTATTGCATAGTGCACTGAGAGGGGTATTGCCTAGTGCACTTTAGCTGACATTTTGCCAAATGTAGAAAATATAGAAACTAGATGTCTCTTCTAATACACAAGCCAAATTCTTGTGTATTAAATTCTCTTTTTTTTCTTTTTTTGTATATATACTGAGAGAGATGGTACTTGAACTGCTTTGCTTTCTTCGGTATCAAGAGGTTGTGCTTTTTTTGTGGTGGAGAAACAACCTATGACAAAAGGCAATGCTGGGATTATTTGGTTTGCTGACTTTATCAACTGTTGGTCAGCAACATTCCCCATAACACATTTTGGATACATAGAGGTGATTGTTGTTTACGTATGTTGCTTTCCAGGTGGGATTTTTTTTTGGGAGGGGTGTTCTTTCTTTTCTTGTTGTGATTGACCAGTTTCTAAATTAGGCTAAAATGGTGCTCAGCTATCAAGAAGAAAAAGTTGCATGCTAAATTTAAAAAATAACAGTTTTTGAGAAACCAGAGAAGCTATTAATTAAGAGCCTAATTATTGTGAAAAATCTCTAAAAGTTTCTTTACTGAACTTCTAGTTTCTGGGCAAAACCAAATTCTGAGTATTATATGTGGAATGTATTATCTTAAACATGCTGGTGATAATGCTTAAGATCTTTCCTTCTCTTAAAACAGTAAGTAATTTAGAATTCAGCTAAGGCTGCAACCAACACATTGACTGATGGCTATTTGGTGAGACATGTCCAAAGTCATCTGGAAAGGAATACTATAGCTAGGGATCAAAACTGAGACTCCAAAAGCTCAGTAGCATTTGACAATAAATATTTTTAAACATTTCAGTTCTCAGGCTTTCACTAGACTTTAATTAAGGAATTGTATTAAGCCCTTCACAGGGAATGTTTTTTCTGCAGTTGGAGCAGAGGCTGGAGTACCTTGCTTATAAATATGTGATATTTACCACCCTTGAGAAAAAGCTGCTAGTTTACTAGCTCACTAAGTGTGATGTGGCAATTCCTGTGCTCTTATCTTGTTCTCTTACAGCTGGTCCCTCCATGAGGCTGGAGTCACAATGACGGGGTTTTCTGGGATAATCTAAAGGCTTATCCAATTTTATGGATGATTACACCACTTTCAGGCTCTCAGACTTGTCTACAAAGGCAGGGAAGTTTAAAAGAACATGGGAAGTTGTCTACAAATAAGAAAAAAGACAGGAGAGATCTCAAAAAAATGATTTACCCTATTGGCATAGGTCCAGGGCTTATTGAAAAACAAGAGTTGGACTATGAAGTAAAAAATACGAAAAAAAATTCCCAAGTTAAGAGAGATAAGAAAACAACATAAAATAAGCCTTTGGTTCAACAAGAGTGTTGGAGTTACCAGAATCATTAAGCCATAGCATTTCTAGTGACCTATAAAGGGCTGCTCCCTTCTCCCACCGTTTTCCATTCCATGACAACAGAAGTGTTCTCATCTTAGAACCTTAGTCAATGGCAGGTTTTTCTGTTTCTTGTTTAGAAGGCTGCCACATTTTTTAGTTGGTTGCATAACTGCAAAAGATAGATTGCCTCCATAGTCTGACATGGCTCATGAAACATAGCTATAAAAGTGATTATAACAATTTCATAAACTTGCCATATCTTACATTACAAGCAAGGAAATTGAAGGCTGTAATCATGGCTTTTATCTTGTTAACTTGCCTTAAGAACTTGAAAAAGTTCTAAATATTATAGCTAAGGAATAGGATGCTGCTGATCAGAGTAATGAAAAGCATTATGAGATTTCATCTCTCTGTCGAAGTGCTAGAATCTATTACAGAAAGTAATTTAATTATGCATTTTATTATCTGTATTAACTATGAATTGACTGGTTTACTTCCAAAATTTTCAATTAAGTATAGACACTATTTTCCCATATTACCGAAAGCTCATTGTTAGCATTTTGCAGAAGTCTTTTGCCCAGCAGAGGTGGTACTATTAACTGTTCTCCTACTTTCTCCTGCTTGTGTGTTAGTTAAATGTTATTAATTCTATGTCATGATACAGAAGATTGAAAAAAACCATGAATGGCACAAGTGTCCCAAGAGATGCCGATAGCATTATTTAAAATACTATGTTGGTACTGGAAATCTAATATGGACTGCTATTATGGATGATTTTAAACCATCAACAGTTCTAGCCAAACAGAATATTTTTGAATGCATTGAATGTGAGGTCTATAAAAAACAATTCAAAAAATTATGCCTAGAGTTAGTTTTGTTGTCGATTAATACCAGCAGTATTGGTAAGTACTGACAGGGTACCAATAATGAATATATGCAACTTTCTGATAAGCTATGTTTAAAACATGCTCCCACTTTCTACTCTCCACAAAGGGAAACTAAGGGTTTTAAAGATCTAGAAACTTGTAGCTATTTTGACAAATTTAATGGAAATGGGCTAAGTTGTAAGAGATTACATGAAACTAGAAAGAGGAGAAAAGAGATAGAGATTTGCAAATGAACACAAGAAAAATTAGTCTGATAAATTAAATTCTGTTAATTTTCTAGGTAAGTTTAGCACATAAATCCCTTTGTGTTCTGCATATTTAATGGAAAGTGTGTCAGTATTTTTTCTTTATAATTTGCATGAAAAACATAAGGTTAGGAATAATGTGAATTCAGGTCTGTTCAAACAAAGCTACATTGATATACAGCGCCCATAGAGCTAATTCAGTAAACTGCTTTCAACAAATTAGGACACACTTTAAAAAGTAGTTGTCATACCACTATCTGGTTCAAACTGCAGGGATATGTACTGTGAATAGTGTTAGTGAAGGAAGATTATGTAAAAAACAGAACCAGTTGTGTTTGTTCCTAAAGGGACCCTCAGGCCAGAGAGTTCGTAAATGTCTTTCCTGGGTTTTATTAAGCTAATGTACCATGTCTGCATTTGATTTCTTTTTATTCCCGGAGGGATTATATTGTTCTTTTTAACTATGTTTGAAAGTATAGAATGTGCATTTAGAATATAGAATTGAGCCTTGCCAGATAAGTAGATGAAGCTATAAAATGATGTTCAACAATTTATCTAAGAATTTCTTTGGAAGAATAGCTCATGTCAAATACAAGAGGTAAACTCCAAGTGATAAAGCTAACCTTTTATAACAATTATCCCCCCATAAAAAGAGCTATCGTGCAATTTTTTAGTCTCTGTTGGTCTTTTGGTCAATTAAAATCTCTGGAAGCATCTGAAATTCAGTTTAATAGCACAACAAAATTTGGATACAAGAGAGAAAGGAAAAGTTTATAAACATATTTTCAGGTGGTAGGTACAAAAAAGCAAATTTCCTCCTCTGTAGGAGGAGTTCAAGGACTTCAGCTTTCTCACAAAACTTGTTCCCATGGAAAGGATCCTTTCATACGTGAGAAGACTTGAGGGGCTTGTTTGCACTTGATGCCATGTGGTAATTTATCTCAGTCAAAAAAGATATGTTGAATCCATTGCAGTACTGGTACCCTCTGGGTTACAGCTATTTTGGTTACCTCAGATTCCATGAACGGTTGTTGATGGCTAATGGAAAGAGACATCACATCATAAGGAGAAAGACCACCAAGAAAGGTTTTGCCATTAAAAAGCTGGTGGCTTTGGCAGAGACGTTGTTAAGTTAGCGGCAGCATGCAGTGATCATCAGCCTGATTAAGATGTGTAATAGAAATTGCTGTGTTTTTGGAACACTGGAATATATGTGGAGATTTTGCAGTTGCTTGGTTCCTGAGACTTGTCACTTCAGAAACTCAGCTTTAGTGTTGAAGAAACTTGTCAGTGCAGGTCTGGCATGATAGAGCGTAACACAATATGTTCTGACTAGCATGTAATCCTTCAGCTGATGAGTGTAGCTCCAGGGATGTTAACATGACACAAGCTACTGTTTTAGATCACTTTCCATGGTACTCGGCAATGCTAGCCTTAAACATGAATTTGTCAGGCAAAATTGTACAAAGCAGGAGAAAATCAGTGGCAATTAAAACTATTTCAGTTATTGTGCATTAAGAACTTTTATGATAAGAGCTAGGAATGTTGAAATGTTGGCTATGATCCAAACATGCACTATGCCAGGAGAGATGTAACAGAGAATTTCAAGTCTGTAAGTAAAGATGGGTAGAAAACCTATCCCCCGAGGAATCTTGTGTCCAAAATACTTGCCCACTTTCCTTTACCCATTAAGAATCAATTATGAAACTTTTTTCTCCCTGATCTTTGTCAAAGAATATTAAATTACAGTTATCTTGGCTTTCAGATTTCTTTATGAGTTTGTAAATCCAGCACTTGATCTTGCACATTGTTGAACTCATTGTCTGGTTCCACAAGGTGCACTCATATCTGTTCTAAGGTCATTTTGCAGATACTGACACTACTCAATATAATTGGCTGTAGGCAGAATATTCAGAATTTTAGACCTTGTAGCAAAATATTGCTAAAGGTGTTGCATCTGTCATAGGGAAAGCTTAACCAGCTCTTACTTTTGTGACTCTAGTATTTGTCCAGTAATGCTAGCAAATGACTATTGAAGGAAGATGAAATGTTTTCTGCTCCCATTTCACTTACTCCATTGTGAAACTATTGGTAAATCTTTTGTAATAAGCTGCTTTTAGTATATTAGAATCTTTCTTTTTCAAATCCATTGCATTAATACCTAACTTCCTTTACAAAACAGGAGATTAAAAGTTAACTTCTGATCATCTGCTCTTCTTGTGCCCTTTTCTACTTTTTCTTCTGAAATGAGTTCAAGAAATACACTGCATGTTTCTCCATCTCTGGATTCTTTGGCAGGGGGAGTTGTGCATTTTTGGTTTTGTTTTTTTGGAGGGCAACTCTATTATGTGTCAAAAATACCTATTCAGAAAACAAAGTGAGGATTGTTGACCTTGTGATATCAGGTAGGAAATTACGAAAGTTAAAGAAACCCAATTCCAGGAGAGTTAGGTTTCCCAACATCAAGATTTTAAAAAAATAAATAATCAAATGATATAATGAGTAAGTAAAGCTCAATGTCATATGGCAAGTTAATGTATGTAGAAAATAGTTGTTAGCGCTGATTATACAATACAGAATGATTTTTTTTACAAAAAGCAAGTATGTAAAATCAGAATTTAATAATTAATTGTCTGCAAGAATAGAAGTGTTACCTATCTTACCAAATTTAACAATAGAATTTTGGGAAAGGTTTGAGCCTCTGCACATTGGAGGTTCTGAGGGAACAATGATTCAAAGAGAGTAGGAAAGCTGCTATGTAGGAAGTAAGACCCTTCTTTCATCTTAATAGTGTGAAATTCTTTAACCTGTGTAAAAGAGTCAGATCATACAATATTAGAAAAAAAAATTAGCAAAAAGAAATACTTAATGGTTAATTTGCACTCAAAATATTTCTCCATCTTTTTGCCTGTGGAAGGTCCTCTGTTGCATTGCTCATACCCTGCTATTTACTATCTGCTAAAGTTAGGCTGACCTGGTGTAGTTTTTCATATTTGCCAAGCTGATATTCTTATAATAAACTACTCTTATAATAATAATATAGTTTTCATTGAAAGTAATTTCAGGAGGTCTCCAGTCCAACCACCTCCTCAAAGCAGGGTTCAGCTCTCTAATCAGATCAGCTTGCTCAGGACTTTAGCCAAGCGGATCTAGAAACCTCCAAGGACAGAAACTGCAGCCTCTTTGGGCAACCTGTTCCACTTCCTGACTGTTCTTATGGTGAAAAAAGAGTTATTTCCAGTCAAAACCTCTCACATTTCAGTTCGTATCCATTATCTCTCATCCTCCTGCTATGCACTTCAATAAAGAACCTGGCAACATCTCTTTGATGATCATGCCACACTGAAGCTACTAAGAGGTTCCCCTAAAGCCATCTCTTTTCCAGGCTGAACAAGTCCCAGTCACTCAGTCTCTCCTCAGAGGGTGTGTGCTCCAGCTCCCTGACTATGTTTTTAGTCTTTCACTAAATTGAAGGTAGCAAAGAAAAATTAAAACCCACAGTTAAATGGGAAAGTGATGTATAGGGTTGGAAATGAAAAGCTGCAAGAACAAGAGAGACCTCAGCAGGAGAGAAACAGAGCAAAGGAATGCCTCTCAAATAATGCATACAAATACACATAGCCTGGGAAACTAGAGCTGCACATGGCCTTAAGACCTTGTGCGTCAGGATCCAAGGATAAGCCAGTGAGCAGTGACATGGTGGTAGGGAATGTATTACAATCCACAAAATTAGGATGAGAAAGTGAGCACCATTTTCTTTAAACAAATTTGTAATATCTCCAGATCCGATATCTTTATTCTTATTCAAAACTTTAATCTCTTGGGCACCTACTGGAAGGGCAGTACAGTGGGATGCAGCCAGCCCAGGTTTCTGGAGGCTGTTAGAAATAACTTCATGATACATGTGCTAGATGTGTTGCCTTCAGTGGGGAGGAGGCTTAAACCAGAAACAATGTCAGGGAATCTCAGTATTACAGATTTCAGCCCTCTGCCACGTGTAAATCCTGCAGGTACACTATAAAGGAATTAAAAATTCATTCAAAATGTATCTTAATGAAACCTCTCAAAACAGATACTATTGTGAGATAAACATGCTTAAATGTACTTATAGAACTTCTATATTTAACTGGAATTCAGTTTAATTATAAACTTTACTCCCTTTATTTTACTTTAGAAGAAAATAAACAGAATATTGCTAACATTTTTAGTTTCTTTGTGCAAATACTTTCCTAGTCATCCAGTACTATATCTTTCTAACAGCAGGTATATATTTTCATAGATCAAATGAATACATTTATGTACATAATTTTTTTTGCTGGAGTCATCCTTGTCATAAATTTGCTTGGTAAAACTATGACAAATAACAGTTTCTTTTTCTCCACATGATGCGTTGCTTCTACTAATAAGAAAAAAGAGATTACATAATAGCAACAAAACATAAAAGTGAAAAAAATTGCAGTGGCCTCATAAACATTAGTTAGCTCTCTTAAATGCTGTGATTTTATGATGCTTAATTAACATTGCCAAATCATAAGCTAAAATTATGGCATAAGATGTCTCTAAACCTACAATTAATAGCAGATTTTTTCTCTTTCATTTTAAAAAAAAAAATGTATATAAACCTATATTTTAACCATAATTCATATAGTTATGATATTTCACTTTCCATGCTTAAGCCATTTTGTTTTGCCTGTTTAAAATATTTTTATAGCACGATAATCATAGGAATCAATTTTTCCAGAAGTAGTGATTTAGGTAGTGGTGCTCTAGAAGCCCTTGCTGCATATTTATTTCCTGGGTTTCTGCCATAAGGAAAAGTCCTCTGTCTTCAGTAGGAATGGTATCCACGTAGCTGGAATTAGAGTAGGACTAACTGTCTGTGATAAGCAGTTTTCCTCGATATGAAAGTGAATCAGCAGAGCATAGAAGTTATGGAAAAGCCGTAATACAGTTGCATGGATGTTCCTGGACAATTTCTCTTGAGCTGCAGTAGTGTTTCCTTGTCTAGGCTCAGCAAATGGAAATTTCCTTGAAGACTGTTAGGAAGATTTGCTTGTTTCAGCATGCGGAAAAAATCATGATCTTTATTCAAGAAGAGAATTATGTAATCTCTAGAAGGGAAGAGCAGATGGCTTTATGGGGATATAACCTTAGGTTGTGCATGTATGATAAAGTTGGAAAGATTAATAGCTTTATCATTACAGCATTTTTTATAAAGTTTCAGAATACTATTTATTTTCACAATTGTCTGTGTGAGGTGAATGATGCGTTACAGTGGCTTATAGACATGTACACTAAAGCTATTTTTATCCTCACTTAGGTGTTTACTTGCCTGGGCAATGCTTCTGCCAAGTTAGATTATTTCTGCCTTGAACGCTTCTTTTGTAGCTGTGGCTGATTCTTTATCTGCCAACTATTCCTCTCTATCGACAGAAATTATTTACGTACAATCTGCAGTCTAGCTGTTTGAGATGGTGTTATTTTTTTTTCTTTTGGTGAGGGAGTGTGTATATTGAGTTGACCTAGACATACAGGAGTTCTTTTTGCTTCTCAGTAGTGTTGAATCTTGACTGACAATGCTGAAAAAATGCATTCAGAACAAGTATTTCAATCTGTAGCCTGGACAGCTTAAGTGAAGAGTGTGGAAACTGCAGAGAGATTAATTTCCGCCTGGGGAGCCATGCCATCCTGAGTGTTAGAGGCCTTATGGAGTCAGGGGGAGAAAAGGGGATGACTCAGGACACCTGAAGTTAAATCCTGCTTTGAATATTTCCCCAGACTCCGAAAGTTGAACCTTCCTACTCTACAGCTAGCTTTTCCATATTCTCATCCCTTCTCTGGGTTAAAATTTTAAAAAGAAGGGTTGGAGTTTGCATTTGGGGCTTTTAATTTATTACAGTGTAATTTTTGAAATGATCTGCTCAATGAACTTTGAGTTCTCATTAATTTACGTTGAATAAAAATCCTAGCAGAATTTCGTACCCTGGCTAGTGTCTAAAATGTGTCAGATTAGTTAGTCCCACATTAAATTAACATTTAATGCCACTGATAAATTAACATTTGATGCCACTGATAAGAGCACTGTTATTTTTATTAGTGCTATAACTTATAACTTTTTCTTCTGGCTTTTTTTTCCCCTAGTACAGTCTCACATGATTAGAACGATTTTTGTATACAGTGCTATGTTTTGGCTCCAAGGAGTATAAACTCGTTAGGGAATCATCATTATTTATTAGTAGTTTATCATAGACTTCAGGCAAATTGTTGCCCTAAAAATTTGAATTCTACTGCAGTATAGTCATATCTTAAAATGAACATATTAGTTTGCAAATTAAAATAAAGAATAAAATTGTTCCTCCCATATTGTTGCAACTCTGCATATGATATGAATAAATGTTATGCTATTAGCAAAATAAAAGTCATAATTGAGCTTTCATGATCAAAATGGATGCAGTACTGAGTAATCCTTAAAAATAGATTTTTTTTTTAATAGAATACATTCTATTAATGGAGAGAAAGGAAAAGAATCTGGATACTGCTTGCAATATATGTGTTAATGAAGAAAATAATTATCTTTTAGCTTTGCTGTCAACCCCTTGAATCAGCTGTATATTAGATTTACAAAGTCATGTCTCAGTATTTCACAATTCTATGCTCCTGCTTGTTGAAGGAAAAATAGGAGAGGGAATCATGTTTACTAAGATGGATTGAACAGAGCCAGCAGCACCCATAATATCTCAAGCAAGGTCTGATTTGCAGAAGCATTTGGAAGCGCTGGCTAATCCATGAGGCAGGTAGAGAAGGATCCTGTCCTTTTCTCAGTATTGGGTCAATACAACATAGTCACAAATAAGAGGATAGTATAGCTCCTTTGCTGTTAATTTTCTAGGCAATTTGCATACAGAAAATATTCAGAAAGCTACTTTTAACTATTCAAAGACTTCCAATTGCAGTGGCTGATTTATTCTTTTTCCCTCAATATTTTTTTTTCCACAAATGAAAACCTCTTTGTGAGAATTCGTTAGCTTCACTTATAATTTTTTTGTGAGAAAATATCAAAATGCACCGTGATTTTACAATCATTTGGATTGAAACCAGGTTCTCAGAAATTGCTGTAAAATGGGAATTCAGGTCTGATATTTTGAGCAGATGGAAAAAGTATATTGAGGAAAATCAGGCTTAACCTGGATAGGAAACACTAGAGAAAAATCTTCAACCTGAGTATACTCTTGGAAGGATTGTTTCTTGCCAGTCTCAAGAGAAGAACCTTGTAAAAAAACCAGAAACAAACAAACAAACCCAAACCAGACAAACAACAATAACAACAATCTGGTAGAAATGGATAAAGAGTAGGTAGCAGAGTAGAAAAGTGAGCAGTCTTTGGGTTCTGTAGCAGTCCAGGAGATGAGCCCAAGTGGTGATACAAACATCAGTAGCAGAAGACAAAGGTTGGCTGATGGTAATCATTAAGGGAGCTGAACTTCAGCACCACTGTATTTAATATCAGAAGCTAGGCCAGTCATTTTTTAATACTTGCTGGGTTAAGACCCTTTCAGAGCCTGAAACAGATGAAGGGAGTACATCATGATCAGGGCATTTCAAGGGAGAAGATTTTCTTGTGGGAAATACAGATCAGGAGATTTGGAATTAAAAAAAACATAGATAGAAAACAGATAATGGGTATAACGAAATAATCATGTAGCTTCTATTTGTTAACAGTGAGCATTTCACTGCAGTGTTGTTTGCACATCACTAGAACACTGGTATATGCTGAAACTCAACAGCAGAAACTGTATTCACTGTAGGATCTCACACAGAAAGTCTCTGCAAGATGGGAGGTTCAGCTTTTATCTTTTATCACTGAAGACTTGTCACAGAAAAAGATATGTAAGCCTGAATTATGTCATTTAATCATCTTTCATGTACAATCATTTGAGGGAAAAAATATTAATCAAGATGAGCTAGAACATCACAATATAACTTCCAGAAATTCCATCAGCTTGTGAGCTCCACTAATGGAAAGAGGATGATTTAGGTGACTTAAGTGTTTAGGCACCTTATTGCTATTGAAATGGTATAGATCAGGTGCTGGAATACCTTAATGCCTTTTCCTCTGTCATCTCTACTAAGGAGGCATCACAGCAGTTACAAGGAAGTGTCATGATGAGCTCCTATCTGGATTTTAAAGATAGGTAAATGCTATTCAATCACAGTCAGTAAAACTTCACTATTCCTTATCTGACCATCATTAAAATCTTGGATAAACATGTGCTAATTGGGGCTCAATTGCTCAGCAGAGACACTGCAGAGGCAGTATCTACTGTGAATTAACTATACATTTGCTAATTCTTGCTAGGGATATGACCTGAATTGTCAGGAAAGCCCCAGTGCTGCAATGCATAAACATGCAATGAAAGATTTGTGTTGTGGTACTTGAAAAGAGGATGTGAGGAAAGGGAGATCTCTATACTCTCTACCTTGTCTTTTGTATGCCACTGTGGTTATTTTGTATGCAAGAGATTTATATGCCAGGGTGCAGTGATCCGTTGCCTTGCCTCAACTTTCTGTCTAGAAAACAAGAAAACACCTCATGGAGAAGAAGCTGCTTGATGTCTTGAATACAGATGATGTGCACAGAATATTTAAATCTCATCCAAGTTTTGTTTAAGATTCCATTAGGATGCGGTTGTGAATGAGCTTATTTTTGCATATGTAATTAGAAAGCAGAACAGATGGGAAAGGCATAGTTTAAAGTGATGTGTTCATTAAAATAACCAAAGCTGGAGAGTGTTTGTTCCTGAACAGTGGATTCAGGATATGAGACTCCTCAGGCTTATAACTTTTCCCCCCCCCATTTTGAGTTTGACAACTGTAAATGACAACAATGAGATCTCTTTTGTATCATTTTTATTGTTAGATATCACCACTGTTCCTTAGGGCAGATTGATTGTTCATTCCTTCATTCCCTCGTATGTGGTTTGTGCTCAGATAAGATAGACTAGGAAGCAGTGGGTATTAAGAAGCAGACACTACATCAAGGGATTTATTTTAATTGCATTTACTGTAAGAAAGATCTGTTGGGATTTAAAAAATAATATAGTGATTTTAATGTTCTTTTAAAAAAGATCTGTGTGGACTGTATCCTGATAACTACTGTTATCCCTTGGGTTATTTCTACTTTTAACTTTCAGGTTTTTAAATGAAAATGAAATAATTTTAAGAAATATAATTGGGGTTTTTTTTATACACGCACATACACAGAGTCTATTTTTTTACTAGAAGGAAAGTCTTCTAAAACTAGTCTAACAATGTACAAAACATATATGCTAAAGTGAGTAAAGGCTAATCCTTACTCTCCCCTCTCCCCACCAAAAAAAAGAAAAAAATTTTTACATAGTTTAAAGACATGAAAAGTGTACTATATCAGAGACCTTGGCACTGTTAAGTGCCACTAGAAATCAGTAGATCTATTCTCAGGGACTTGTCATGGACACTGGATAGGCTGGTGTGCTGCTTCAGCCTTTCAGTACTCAAGATTAATGCTGATGCTGAGCTCTCTATAGATTTAGAGCTTTCAGCTCTTCTCCTACCCATGCAAAATGAGTTTTGCTAGATGCATTTTATAAGGAACTTAGAAATTCAGAGCTTACTGACCCCAGTTCTTTCTACACCTCTAGAAAGCTGCTGTTGAAACTTGTGGGGAGGTAGGACATAGGTTGGCTCTAATTTGTCAGTTTTTAGCAGATGTGGTCTGATTTGGGGTAAATTCTAACAATGAATTCTAGAGAAAAAGATATCCAGTCATCGTTTCTGTTCCCTTCTTCTCTGTGATATTTAACTTTTTGCAAAATATATATAGGTAATTTTAAATAGAGGGTGACTATAATCATGCTGCTATTTTTTCAGTATTTGTTGCTTTCTGAATATCACCCTTTGCTTATTCTGATGCAGTATTCATTATTTGCCCACCGTTGGTGTCATGTACAATCTTGTTTACAAAGGCACTGCTGCTGTTATGTGCTGGAAAGAAGAGCCCTTCAAACATGCAAAAGCTACTACTCTGAAGATAGGGACTGGATTGCGAATACATATTTAGTTAGAACAACAGATGGATAGAAGAAATAAACCAATGTATGCTGTTTATGATAAGGAAATAAATGTTTGCCCATACCAATATCGGGAAAAGATTGTTTCAATTAGAAGTGCAGCCCTGTATGAGGACAAGAAGCAGCTCAAAATGCAAGGTCTTTAATCATCCAAGACTTCTGTATATGCGTAGTTTTTCTCAGTGTGACTAGAGCCACTCAATGCTATATTATTCATAGAATCATAGAGTGATTTGGATTGGAAGGCTCCTTAAAGATCATCTAGTTTCAACACCTTCTACTAGACCAGAAAGCCTCGTTCAGCCTGGCCTTGAACACTGGCAGGAATGGGGCATCCACAACATCTCTGGGCAACCCGTTCCAGTCTCGCCACCCCCACAGCAAAAAAACTTCTTCCTAACATCTGATCTAAACCTACCCACTTTCAGTTTGAAGCCATTCTCCCTTTTCCTGTCACTTCATACCCTTGAAAAACATCTCTCTTCTTCTTTCTTGTAAGCTCCTTTCAGGTACTGGAAGGCCGCAGTTAAGTCACCCCAAAGTTTCTCTTTTCCAGGCTGAACAATCCCAGCTGTCTCAGCCTGTCTTCATGGGAGAGGTGCTCTAACTCTCTGAGCATCCTTGTGGCTTCTTCTGGGCTTGCTCCAGCAGGTCCACATCCCTCTTATGTTGGGGACCCCAAAGCTGGAAGAGTGTTATTTGCTCTAGGTAAAGTCTTTGTCTACAATGTATAATAAAATGGACAGAGGAAGACAAGGCAAAAAGGAAAACCGCCATTGATGTCCTACTTAAGTATAATGGAGACAAACAGTGCAGGCAGATTTATGCTTTTTAGAAGTTTAGGTCTCTTTTGTATTGTTTTCTTTACTGTTTACTGTAGAAAATGGCTGCCCATATTTTCTCTGAAGTGCAGTAAATGAATGATCTCAGTATTTCAAAGATTTCCTTTTGGTCTTGATTTACCTTTTATGTAGCAGAATGACAAGCAATGTCTTGGAAAATAGCAAGGTATCAAACAGTATTGATTTTGTGTTATTGCAGTGACCTAGAAAGTGTTATTTCTCATTGAAAGATTTTGTTGTGTTTTCCCCATACAAATAAGCAGATTCAAACTCTAAGAATGTTTTAGGTTATTATTAAGTATTAAAAAGGCATATTTTGTTTTCTTGCTGAAAGTCTATAGAAATATTATGTGATTAGATAATCACCTGAATTTTTACTACCACAAAACCTACATCTTATATCTATAGTTGTTCATAGTTTGTTTTCTAATGAAATTACTGAGTAAGGATCCTTTCCTTCTTTAATTCACGTCATTGAAACCTTTTTATTACTCATCTGAAAGAGTTGAACACTAGACTTACTGCAGTACTGGTATTTTTAATTTTGTGATTTGAAGTAGGGAATGATGGACAAGTATGACTAAAACAAGAGTGGATTCTTCTAATGGAAATTAATGTTTCCGGTTTCAGTCACGAATGAAGATTAAAGTGCCAAATTTTTGAAAGAAAAATTTCTAAATGAAATGGAACAGAAATTTAAAAAAAAAAATAAATCAGTGTCTCCCTTCTTGTAGTTCTGTAAATTCAGTAGCCTAAGTGAGTTCACATAAAAATCTAAAATCTGTATGCCTACCCCAGCTTTGCTACTTATGGACAATTCATCGGGGGAATGATAAGAAAGTAAGGCTTAATCATCTCATAGACTGTCTTCATGTACAGTAAATGGGAGGTAGCTTACTCAGCTTGGAATAGGTAGCTGAAATATGTAATTAATAAAAAAAATTAATAAAAATGGTACATGAAAGTTTGAAAAAATAGGCCAAGGTTGACTTGAATTCTTTATACTAGAAATATGGTAAGTGCTATATTTTACATGTGTCATTCAGAGATAGACTATGTTTTTATACTGTTTTTTGTTCTGGACAATGAACCTGTAGAATAAAATTCAATAAAAACATGAAATGCATTGGAGTTTTCATAATTAAAAAAAATTAAATCTTCAACTCTTGTAATGAAACTAACACTATTTGTTAGCAACTGTCTTTATTTGGTAAAAAAATCATAAAAAAAAACTTTTACAAGTTCTTAGCATTCTGAATATACTTTTATGTCTTCTAAATAAGAAATCATACTGAATGTGTTTTTCAGCAGTTTGATCAGTCTGAAGTAAGAGCAGATCATATAATTTTCTGTAGCTTATTTTGAAAATAAAGCTTTATGAAATCTTTCATAGCCACCCTTTACCACAGGTATGCTCTGTCTGGCTTTGCTGATTAAGATTTGTAGGTTTTTATGCACAGGAAAGTTTCTTGGATGCTTGGAAACATGTGGGCCTCATGCTCAGTGTTGACTTTACTGTCCCTGAACTTGCAGTTCTCTATTAACAAAGGTTCACGTACAGTCAGTCTTCCTCAAGTTGGAATGACTTGCCTTGTTTGTGATGTAGAGTGCTATATAATATAAATAAGAGTATCCAGTAGCTCTCTTGGTTAATCTCATTGAATCAATTATTTTGGCTGCTGAGTGGGTGAATATGTTTATTCATATCAAATTCTGGAATAGCATAAAAATAGGAAGTAGATATTGTCTGCAATTGATTTTATTGCACCTTTACTACCAAAAAACTCCATAAATGCTCCTTATCTTTTTTAAGGAAAGTAAACTGTATTATATAATCTGTTTAATATCTTTAAAACTTTTTTTAGGTATAATCTATTTCTAATTTGTAGCCAACAATGATTTTATAGTATACTGTAGCATGTGTCATCAAAAGGAAGTATATGAAATAAAGGGAGCATCATACAAAAAAACTTGTATCAAATGCCTTTTTTTTCCATAATAAAAAGTACAAATAATGAATGTAATAAAATTCAGAATATAGCCTGTAACCATTAAAAATGAACTCTTTACACCAAGGTGTGAATAATAATACTGAATAGCAATTATTCCACAATTTTAATATGCCACTGCAGTTTCAGTACGACATCAAGCCCATTGAAAACTACTAATGTGCTGTCACTTGGTTGCTTCCTTAAAGATAATTCATTATTCTGTCATAATGTACTGGCCATAAAATTAAGTGTTTTTCAAAAATAATGCCATATTGTGGAAATCAAGTTTGATTTCCAAATTCATCACTCTTTTAAAAAGGCAAAATGTGTTAGATATATTATTTGTCAGTAAATCCTCTTTTCCCTGTCCAGTATAAAACCAACTTCTGCATCCCAATGAAGAAGCCGGGTTTTATTAAATGATATGCAGAGCTGTATGTGCACATTTCTGGGAATGTGAGATTTTTGTACCTTCTTAGAGCAGCTGGAGACACAAATGTACTTAAATTCTTCTGATAAATTTGGGGTATTGGCAAGATTTTACAGTTGGGAAATTTGTATACAATCCAATATTTTCATAACTTATTTAGAGCGTGCACCTGAAAAAAAAAAAAAAAGGATCTCTGAACCACTAGAGGTTACATGTATCGCCAACAAAATGAACAAAGTAGTCACCTTCCTGAAATAGCACAGCTTGATGAATAAAAGGGGAAGAGGACAGTTCTAATTGATACTCAGAGGTCGCTTCTGGTGAATGGCTGAGGTCTGCCCTCCCATTTAGAGTGATCATTGTTCCCTTAACATGCTGGTCTGCTAAGCAGCACATTTAGCTGTATTTCAGCAAGTTTCTCCTTTATCCTTTTGACTATTTGTTTATTTACTTACATGGAAAAGCCAGAGGGCAAATATGAAACTGAGATATGAGATAATATTGTTTGCTGCTCTTTGCAATATTGACTAAAAGTCTTGTTTCTCACTTATTAGAAATGGTTATAGGGCAGACTGTCTTGCAATACTAGTATTTCCATCTCCTGGCCTAGATGTGACTATTGTGTCATTTATCTCTAACTTTTGTAAAACATTATGTGAAAAATGCTTTCTGCCTCTTCTGACATAAAAAACAAGCAACACCCACCCCAAAAAAACCAGCAACCTGAGAAAACAAATGTTAGCACTAATTTTTTTCAAACTTTTCGATGAATTTGTAGGAGAAGACTCTTTGAAACCTAATTGTAATTTACAATGAATATATTTATCAATTACAGAAGGCCAGTCTTGTCTCAGTAATATGAATATACTAAATGAAGAAATTATATCCTATTATACTGAAATGTCTTTTCTTTTAAATATGCTTAACACAATCTTCTGGTTTAATGTAAATCTCCTGCATAAATAAAATGTGTAAAAAATGTAGCATCTATTTGAGCCTTCTTAAAGCTATACTAGATCATCCTATTTCAACAATTGCATTGCTGAAGAAAATTTTATTGAGTGATTTATTAGCTTTGTCTTTCATAATAATTTTTTTAAATGCTCACATTTGAACATGATTTTTTTCTGTAGCCACCAAAATGGTTTTTACAAAGATAGCTTCTGTAAAGGCACAGCTTCTTATCCTTTGTGTCCTATCAGCCTCAGTTATGTCAGTTGGATGGGGATGTTAGGATAGGGAGAGAAAACATCATCTCTGCTATAACAACAAGAATGTAGAGCTAACTGCTGCAAAATCCATGTATAGCAATTATAAAGAAGCTATTTTCTATTTTAAATTAAATTACCATTCTCTGCAAAAATAGAGCTAGTTTGAATTTGGGAACGTGAGGGAGTACTTTTCAGTAAGGGTGTTTGTGTGGTTTTGTTTGTTTGTTTTAAAAAGCATTTAATGATTCCCTACAGCTGAAATATCCTGTTTACTTTGCTGGGTAGTGCAGGGAGAAAGCATCTGTTGTAAATCTTAAAAAAATTAACAAATTTGATGTCAGTGGTGTAGTGCTGCTCTTTTAATTACAATGAAAGTCAACCTCTTATGACATCAGATCATTCTGTTGATATCACAACATTAAAATGTCCCATGACCTGCAAACATTAACACCTGTAGCAGCTGAATAATTTTTAGAGTTGCCTAAGACTGAAGCAATGCTGCCGCCTAATGATGGGAGTATACAAGATGCAGTATAGCAGAGAGTTTCTTGCTTGGCAAGCAGGCTAGATTTGTGACATCAATTGAAGCCTATAAGTGAAATTAAAAGCAACAAAAATTGGCCCATGGACTAGGCAACATGATTTGATGTTGTGCCAGGACATTTATTTGGTTCAAAGTTAAAAACAAAAAAAAGACCCTGTAAATCACATCAAGTCTGTAAATTTTTTGTTTTCTGTGTATTTATGTCTGTATGGTCATAAAGAGAATGATATTCCACTTTTTCTCTGTATTGATAGATGGATTGTTTATTATTTCATGTATTTCCTAATACTTATCATTGTGGCAAATATATCATTATAATATCTCTCTTAGAAATTTTATTATTCTTTGAAGAATCCTACTACAGTTTTCCCTTGAGTGTTTTTATTTCAGAAGAATAAGAAATTGTATTAATGTTTCAATACTACTTTTATCTCTGCATCATTGGCCTTCTTTATTTAGAACAGTTTAATGTAGTCTAGTGGCTGAGAATATTGTTGATAGTATTACTGTCAAGTTAATTCATAGACCCATAAGGAGCAATAATACTTCTGTAAGGCATCTGCCAGTGTAATCTGTGACAGCTTGTACAACCAGCAGATCAAAACTTCATCCAGCCCTGCAGAACCTGTTCCTTTCCCAATTTTTCTGGTAGATCTTTCATTTTGTGCAGTATAGTGAAACACAGGAAAGCATAAAACTTGCTCTTATTTCCTCATGTTTTATCTATATTATCTCTTTAAATTGAAATGTTATTGAAAAGGCATACAAAATCCAACAATTGTTATTGATTTGTGCCAACTTACTCTGACAAAGGACTGCATGTCAAATTGGTCAACCCTTGAACAATTATAATTTGGCAAAACTTAATAAACTGTAATTAAGGCATTATAAAGGCATTGATTGTTTTGTAGGCATCCCCTTAAATCATTATAATTATATCAAAATATGATTAAGACAACAGAGTTAATGTACTTAAAGCCTGTGCTAATGATTGCTATGCATATTTTTAAAAATGGGTAATCATTTCTTTTATATATGTTCTAATTTTTTTGGTATTATATTCCTCTCAGCTGGGCTGCCTTCCAGTAATCAGCATCTTCACAATGAGTTCACTTCAAAGTGAATGTTTGAGATCTAAGTCTCTCTTCTGTTTCAACTCAACAGGTGCAGGAGGTTGGTCTCCATCAGACAGTGATCATTACCAATGGCTACAGGTGGATTTTGGGAACCGGAAACAGATCAGTGCTATTGCAACTCAAGGCAGGTACAGCAGTTCTGACTGGGTCACTCAATATCGGATGCTCTATAGCGATACAGGGAGAAACTGGAAACCCTACCACCAAGACGGAAATATCTGGGTAAGTAATTGGTGTAAAATGGAAGCATATACTGTAATGATGTTGATTGACTGTGTTGTTAGAAACTCTACACCTCATACAACTCTTTAGTGTTGTTTTTATGAGGACAGAACAGAGCTTTGCTCAGAACAGTGTTGCAGCTGCTGTCAAGAGGGCTATCCCCAAATTACCAAAGCCCACTTTGACATGATAGTGTCTAGCAGAACAGGCAGATATGTTTTGGTTGTTGGTATTTCTCAATGAGTCTCTTATGCTTTGCCTTTTCTTTCTCTGCCTTTTCTTTTTACTAACTTCACAGAGTGAGACACAAAAGTGGTTTTGAAAATCCTGCTGTTAAACATAACATTTTGGAAGGCAATTTCTTCTTTGTGTGTACATGTGTTGGGGAGCAATTTTATCATGTATGTATTGTTTTCCATATAGGTGCTACATGAATGTGCTGGTTTGGGCTGGAATAGAGATAATTTTCTTCACAGTAGCTGGTATGGGGCTATGTTCTGCATTCATGCTGGGAACAGTGTTGATAATTCAGGGATGTTTTCCTTACTGCTGAGCAGCTCTAACACAGCCTGAAGGCCTTTTCTGCTTCTCACATCTCTCTGCCAGCAAGTAGGCTGGGGGTGCACAAGAAATTAGGAGCGGACACAGCCAGGACATCTGACCCCAACTGACCACAGGGATATCCCATATCATCTGGCATCATGCTCAGCATATAATATTGGGGGAAGAAGGAAAGGGGGAGGTTTGGATGAAATTTGTGTTCCCAAGTCACTGTTACACGTAATAGAGCTCTGCTTTCCTAGGGATGGCTGAACACCTGCCTGCCTGTGGGAAGTGGTGAATGAATTCCTTTATTGCTTTGCTTGTGCGTGTGGCTTTGCTTTACTTGTGAAACTGTCTGTGTCACAACCCATGAGTTTTCTCACTTTTCCTCTTCTTTTCACCATCTCACTGTGGGGGAGAGAGCAAGCAGCTGTGTGGTGCTTAGCTGCTGGCTGGGTTTAAACCACGACAAGGGATATTTATGCTATAATAATTTTAGGAAAAAGCATATAATTTGGTTTTGGTTTTTTACATTTTTCATGGATAAACTGCTAATTTCATTCTTGCTGAAAACAGTAGCCTTCCATTTTGCTGACAAAAAAATGATAGCTATTACCTAACATGCCTGTCCTCGTAGCATTTCTTTCAGATGATATTCTTTTTCAAAAATATACTTTGAAAACAGCAAAATGCTATCATTCTTTCTGAAATCAAATTAAGTTGATTAGCCAATATGTAAAAGCAGACAAGATTTAACTTTGTGATATTTTAGAGTCACTTTTTTGTTAGGTGCTTCTTTTATTAAGGTCTGTTATTAAAAATGAGTGTCAAATATAGAGCATAAGGTGAATGATTTTATCTGTATAAGAGAAACTCAGTTAATATGTGGAGTACATAGAGGCAGTCATTTTTTTATTACAGTATTGATTTATTGAAAGAACCTCCTCCGTGTGCCAGATAGGATTCTGAAAAAGGGAGAATTTAAAGCTGGGGAGATAGACAACATTGAAAGAAAACATTGGATGCTGCTTTAGATTCCGTAGAACTTGGTGGTATGAGTGTTTTTCAGCAGGGTAAGGGAGAATTTGTTCTTAAGGTTTATAAATAGAAAAAGTTTCTCTTTTGAGGCCACTTAGGTATATAAAAATACTTACAGCATTTAGTGTGTCTATTATCTTAAATGTATAAAAGCTTCAGCAACTACTATTGAAACGACCAAGAATGAGAGAGGGCTGTGCAGCTGATTGAGTGAATGATATATAAAGCAGAACAGCTGGGCTGAGGAAAAAATCTATTCTTAATACATTGAAGGCAAATCTTTCAGTGACATGTAGTTCAGTTGATTTAGTCACATCTGTGATTGCTTGTTTCCAAAGTGGACCAACTCTTTGAGTGAGAGCTTTGTAGCAAGTCTTTATTCTTATATCATCACTTCATATATTCGTATATAAGACAGTTTCTTCATGAAAGAATATTTCCTTTTTGCCTCTTTATTGACAATTATATATTCTTGGTGGATTCTGGGGGCAAACTGCCAGTGTGTTATTGACCATTGACATCACATGCAAAAGTGTGTGACGAGCCATGCAGGTCTGCTGCTTCTATTTGGAATGTTAAATCTTTGGGATATACTCTAGCAAGCTGTTTGTGGCAGTACTGCCATTGTTCATGTCCTGAAATTTTTACCCAATACTAGAAAAGTAGTTTAAAAAAAAAAAGTGTTTACCAGCTATCTTTTTAAGAATAAAGGTGAACTATTAGCAAAAACCCCAAACAAACAAACAAACAAACAAAGTTGACTCTACTTCTAACTTGCCTAAAACAGTATTTTTTCAGTGGTTAAGTGTTGCCTAAGCTTTGGTTTAATATTGTAAACACTGTGTTTATTAGTTATTAGTAAATATTAAACTTAATAAATTCCCAAGATACAGGAGGTATCTGAGCATGGAGAAATTTTGTTGTACTATTGTAGTAGTAGTGTTAGAAGGAGACAGGCTTCCTTGATGTGAAAATGTGATAGTGCAGAGTTTCCCATCTCATCTTCCTCTTTGTGTCAATTTATACAAGAAATTAAAAGCAGCAAAAACTGTGAAGGACAGATCAGATGATATAAGCCAAGCATCCATCATTGGCAGTTTAAACTCATACAGTCAGATTCTTCCTGACTGAAATGACTGTCGTGATCTTAAAAATCTCACCTGATTCTGGTGGCCTTGGAAATCCTTCTGAAAAGAATTTATTCTTTTCGTTTGAATTTGAACCTTTTTAAAAAATTTATCCACGTGAGAAATATGCTACGTAGCCTTTGTTTACTCTCCCCCTTCCATCATTCCTGTGCTTGAGTGTCATGGTTTTCTGACAACTGTAAATTTAAAGCTAAAGGCAAAAGCAAAGAGAAAGAGGAACAGAGAAGTGCAGAGTTCAACAATATTTAATACTAAAGTAGTTATGATAGCAAATGACACAGAGGACAAATATGGGGGGGGAAGGAAATAAAAATAAAGCTAATTAGATGAATTGGAGAGAGAGAGCAAAGGAGAAATAATCTGCAATAAAGATCTAGTTAGGAAAAAAACATTGCAATCTGCATAAAAGGCTGAAGTGAACCCCTTCTGTATGCGTTAGGCTGGGAGGAAAAGAAGTTCTATAATTACCTCTTAAGTAGGAGAGAAATCAAAAGGCTGTTGGGAAGTCTGTGATGGGGAAAGTGCTTTCAAGGTGAATTTAGAGTAAGCTTCCCAGTGAAATAGATTTTCTGACCCCACCCCTCCTGGGCTTTTGGATATTTTCAATTTTCATGAATTTTAATAAGATGAGTGAATGTGGCCTCTTTCCATAAAATGCCTAGCAACTAGAGAATTTTGATCACCTCTCCTACCTCCACTCTTGTAGTCTGAGATTTTAATTTTGATGGGTCATGAGATTTCCCTTCATATGTCAATCCACTGGGGCATTTTATGTACACAATATATCTTCGTTTTGGAATAGATGCTCATTTGGTTTCTACATCACTGCTATCTGTCTATTTGCCTAACAAATACATACCAGAAATTATTCTACATATAATATTGTTTCTATTTTCTAACTCAGATATAGATGATGTAAATGTTTCACACTAAGCATAATGCAAATATGCCCTATAGGTGTAGTAAGAAAATTATGACATTAAGACTCAAATTATACTCATTAGTGGCAGAGCATAAGCACCTCTAAGATTGAAACCTTTCCTAAAGGAAATTGGAAGATCCTTGCTAGAATTGAAGAGGTCCTATGAGGTATCATCTTTGAAAATTTGATTACTTTAGTAGAACTTGTTATCACCTCTCATCTATCTCATCATCTTATTCTTGAGGATATCAAAGTCAGGGTGATGAAGGAAAAAGTGTTATGGTAATTATGAGTTTAAAAATAATACTGATAGGAAAGGTGGAGTTCAGTTTCTCTGTACATGACCTCCAAATTATATTCTGTACTTGACCCTTGTCTTCAGCCGCTGTGAACTTCAGTGGAGTTGCAAAGATTTAAATGAAAGCTTGATTTCTTGATTAGAGAAAATCTAGACCTGGACCACGTGGCTGCTGCATCAGTTGAAAGCAGTAATGTATTTCTGATTTTTTTTTGTTTTTCTTTCAGTTTTAATTAAACTTAGAGTATATTATGCATAACATCTACGTTTTTATTATTTTCATTACTGAAAAGATATTAAGTAATTACATAGGTTTTACTACGAATAATGAATTTTGGAAAGGAATGTAAATTATCTACTGGCTTTAAGCCATTTTTTTTAGGTGAAATAATCAGGAATCCAATGAGTTAGGTGTAAAATGAATTTTGCATTTATCTGGGCACTGGGGAACAACTTACTATTTGATCAATACATTATCTTAATTTACACAAAGAGAATTTACATGGTTCTCCCTTGGTATTGAAGGAGGGACGTTGGTACAGCACAGAGTATTCAGCTTGCATGGGAAAAACAAGCACGCAGCATTTCATAGTATTTTGCTGTAGTATTGAGCCAAAACTCATTGTGAAAGGAAGCACAAGTGAGTTGGATAATTAACTTTTTCAAGTGGTGGGAGATTTCAGATGTTTAATACTCGTGGGTACCTTTGGAAATACCAACCATCAGACAGGTCTAAAGTAACATTTAATGATGAGGTAGATATAAGACAGTCATGTGCAGCTCTACCTAGCTGAAATTACGCGGGAGCCATCTGCTCTGGTTGGATTATTCAGAGAAAATGTTGCAGACCTTACTGCATTCCCAAGCACCTTCTACCTGCTCTACAGAGCAACATTTATAGCTACCCAAGGACTTAGTGCATATATCTTAGGGTACAATGATTTGTGTATAGCAAATACAAGTGAAGAAGAATAATTCTAGCATACACCCACTCTGTTAGGACGTGCAAGAATTATTTGCTTTGTGAAAACTGTCACTGCTTTTTCCCCAAGAAGCAACTTACTTCCATGGCCCTAAACTAAATATTAATGAAATATGAAATAGTTCCTGAGTGTGATATTTTACTCTGTTTTCGGTTTTTTGTGGTTACTCCATAAGATCTCAAGTGAAAACTTACTGCTAGATTAAAGGGCTTATGGGGCTCGATCTTTTTGTCTTTTTTTTTTTTTCTTAACTACTTCTATTGAATTACATTATCTTATTAAAACAAATTAGTTTATGACATTATACTGATTTGTAGTTATGGGAATATTTAAAAGTATGAAATGTGATTAGAATGGTCTATGACCTGCCATTTGTTGTTGCTGAGCTGCTACTAAAATATCACATATTCTGCAGACCTATTTAAACATGACAAATTGGTTTGATGTATTAACCAATGCAAAAGTTTTAGCTAGTGTTTACAGTAAGGCCCTTAGACTTTGGGGAATTTTGTTTTCTATCTTAAGAATTCCCTGACCTGTCTTGTCTGGATGGATTTTTATCTAGCATCTTGCTTTCTCCTTAGCAATGGCTGCAAGGTGACTGGTGTCATATTTACTGGCTGCTCTTAATTCTCCAGGCAATTTATTACTGAAACACCTCTTTTTTTTTTTTTTTTTTTTACTTTAACTTTCCTTCCATGTTGTGAGGGGGAAAAAAAATCTCACTTTTCTTCTGGAATCTGCTGTGTGCCTTTTATTAACTTCATTATGCCTTAGCTTGCCTGAATGTTATGTCTCCGAGCCCCTGTCTCCCATACCTTTATCTTAAAAGATTGTTCCATTCCCTTGCAACAGCCAATATCACCTTAATGGGTGTATTGAGCAAAAGAGGCATTGTAACTCCCACTGAAGTCAGTAGGTCTCAGCACCTAGTGGACATTGCTAACCTACACATTGAGCCCTATGACTGAAAAGGGTATGGATACAGAAAAATATTACTTTTTCTGTAGTGAGGCTAAACTCACTTATAGATCTAATGTAACAGTCTCCACTAGGATGTCAAAAATATAATAAAGCGTTGATAGGACACATTTAGAAATTCAGGCAGTTGCTGAAAAGGAATTTTTAGAAACCCTGAAGAAAAGAATGTTACAGATAAACATCAGTGCTATCCTGATGAAGCCTGTTTCCTAATCTACTCTTCTCCATGTGGAATCTGTTAAGAGAAACTGTGTAGATTTTTAATGCATTTAGAGAAACACACTTGGGGTTATCTGAAATATCAGGGCAAAATATATCTATGCTGAATGCTGTCACAGCCACAGACTGCATTTGTATTAAAATGTTAGAAGATCTGATAGCCTTTTAAATGTTGGAATACTAAGATCAACACCAAACTGTGCCAAACAGTAATGTTACTTTAAAATACTGACTTTTCTGAAAAACAAAAATAGATACTTACTGGTCTCTAATTAATAATTTATTTTACATGTGAAGCTATATCCTGACTATAAGACCTTCTAAGCATATTTTTCTTTAAATCCTTAAAATTGTATATTTTGTGCAGGAAGAAAGATCTTTTATGCTATTTTTAGCAGAAACAGGAGTTCATGAGTTTGCTTATACCTTTAAATAACATTTTTAAGGGAAAATAAACTGACATTTGAAAATCGATTTGATCAGATGGAAAGTTATTATTATTTTCAATTTAAGCTGCTACTCCTGTTATTGAGAGAAAGATTCTATAGTTGTATTAGGCTATCTCCAGAGACACAAGCAGAACTATTTCAATCTATCACAGAGTATATCAAGTAGATAGACAGAAGACAAAATTCCTCCTGGTATGGTGACAGACAGTGTCTGAGCCTTCCTTTGATTCTGTGCAAACAATTAAAAAAAATATAATAAAAATTGGGATAACAGAGGTTTGCAACGTAATCTGCTAGAACGTTTCCTTTCTAAAGTATTATTTTCTAATCTATTGTTTTTAGCCTGAGGACTACTTGTCTGTTTATATTAAACCATCGAATTTTAAACACAGATGTCTAAAGGCAGTCACCTAAATCCATTCTTTAGCTCTGAGATGGCTTGGTTTTCAAATGCCTTAGAGTGTCATCATCCCTCAATGAATACAATGCACAGGTCCTCAAGCCAGCCCAAAAGACTACATTGTGTACTTAATCAGCTCAGCTCTGACAATAATCATAGTCATGGCTTCATGGCATCATATCTAGGCTAACAAATCTTGTAAGGCATTTTTTGTAGCTCACGCTTAGCACCAAAACCCCACTAGTTGCTGCATTGGACTTGCATAACAGTAATGCTTCTAATTCTCAGCTGGTATATACAGAGCTGGGTGCATCAATAGCTTCTTAAAACTCCTAGCATGGTTATATAGATTGCTCTTAATCTCTTCTAGGAAGCCTGAACTCATGGTTAGATGATAGAACCAGGGGTGAATTTTCAAAGTTTTTCAATTTTTACAGGTTCTCTATTAAAACATGTTTGAATGTCTAGATTGAGTCTACTGAATGTGACTAAGTAAAATGGCCCGAGGCTATTTCCTTGTTGCTTGTCAACCCTCCTGTTTGGCTACCATGTATAAGTATATCAAGTAATTTTTGTCACTCTTAGTATAACAGAAGGGCAGCATATGATCAAAAATCTGCTTTAGGACACTTCTATTGTTGACAGACATTGATTTTTAATTTTTATCATATATTGGATAAAAAGTCAATCTAGATTAGTGTAGCTAATGTTTCATTTGATAAAAGTATGGTTAGGAATAAAAGTTCTAATGATCTCCACAGATGTAAAAAAAATCCAAAAAAGTCATGATAAATATATTTGACATGCCTTAAGTTAAATTAGAAAATGTAATGTTACAAGTAATGAGTCTTGCTATTTCCTTAGCCATTAGGCTGTACTATGTTAAAATACTTCTGCAATGCATTTAACATACATAATATGTTTAACGAGACCAAGTGCAAGGTGCTGCACCTGGGGCAATCTCCAGTATCAATACAAGCTGGGGAATGAACAGATTGAGAACAGCTCTGGTGGGAAGGACTTGGGGGTGCTGGTAGATGAGAAGCTGGATATGAGCCAGCAATGTGCACTTGCAGCCCAAAAAGCCAAATGTGTCCTGGGCTGCATCCAAAGCAGCATGGCCACCAAGTCGAGGGAGGTGATTCTGCCCCTCTGCTCCACTCTGGTGACACCCTACCTGAAGTGCTGCATCCAGATCTGAGGTCCCAAGCACTAGAAGGACATCAGCCTGTTGGAGCTAGTCCAGAGGGATGGAGCAGCTCTCCTGTGAGGAAAGTCTATGATAATTGTGTTTGTTCACCCTGGAAAAGAGAAAGCTTCATGGTGACCTAATTGCAGTCTTCCAGTACAAGAAGGGAACCCACAAGAAAGATGGAGAGGGACTTTTTCTAAGGGAATGTAGTGATAGGACAAGAGGGAACAGCTTTAAACTGAGAGCAGGTTTAGATTAAATATGAGGAAAAAACTCTTTACTATGAGGCAGTGGCACAGGTTGCCCAGAGAAGTTGTGAATGCCCCATCTCTGGAAATGTTTAAGGCCAGGCTGGATGGAGCTCTGAGCAACCTGATCTAGTAGAAGGTCCACAGCAAGAGGGTTGGAACTTGGTCTCTAAGGTCCCTTCCAACCCAAACCATTCTATGATTCTATGAATAC
Source organism: Pseudopipra pipra (assembly GCF_036250125.1). NCBI lineage: Eukaryota > Metazoa > Chordata > Aves > Passeriformes > Pipridae > Pseudopipra > Pseudopipra pipra. The sequence continues at coordinate 30,124 of NW_026990832.1, forward strand.
ACTTTGATATATAGCTGTCTGTAGCAGTGTCAAAAATCTGATCTCAACCAATCTCAACCTATGACACAAGGAATTCCTTAGTTCCTTCCTACCTTTTTCCCCTTGAAACTGTAGCACAGGTTGCCCAAAGAGGTTGTGAGTGAGCTGGGCCAAGCAATCTGAAGTTCTTTATAGCCTTTTACATCCTGGGTGATGTCTGAGATTTCCCCAAACTCCTAGCTCTTGAAACGAAGAGGCAGATCAACCCTAATATATTGTGTACTTTGATGCATGTGGCTTTTGTTTCTGTTTGTAATTTACAGCCTTCAGTTTCTGTAATGCGATGTATTATAGAAAATCCTTAAATATTAGGAAACTTCAGATATTAGTTCTAACTTCATGGCAAAACCCATCCATAGCACCAGTAACCTACATTTTCCTTTTAATAGTGCATTTGAACAGTGCTTTAAGCTCTGATCCATTGAACAGTCCCATGTCTAACTTAAAATGTTGAAATTAAATAAAACTAAATGTTTAAAATTGATTATACGTGGCCAGAGACTGTCTCCAAGTGTGTTAGTACAACACTTAGAAAAAAAGAAGCTATGGTCTTAATGAAATTCTTTGTGCAGTAGCATACTACAGGTAATAAAAACTTTAGTTAAATGTTAGGCAGGTGTAAAACAGGATTTTTTTCTCAGCTTTCTTGTGTTTGGCCCTGTCAAAAATGAAACTGTGCACAAAGCTGTGGTGCCTCATCTGGGTGCTTATTTGATGGATTTTTAAAAAAGAGTTTGTTATTTCCTGAATTAATTACTTTTCTTAATGAATTAATTATTCATTAATTATTGATTAATTAAACAGAAAGGTACTACTTTCAGGAGAACTCTTAAGGTGAGGCAGGTATGCAGTGCAAATACTAAAATCCTTACACTAGGAAATGGTCATAGACAGCACTTTATTTTTCTCTACAATATGCTTTTTGAATCGTCTATCAAGATTTGTCTTTGGCAGAATAGATGGCTTTGTGCTAATGAAAGATGTAGTTGTGGCAACTCTGTTCAATCAAAGTCATTTTGCTGTATTACTTCTGTTGCCTGCAAGATGTGGTATGAACAAAGCACAGCTTGTAAAAGGTTGTCTCCCGTTTGCCTCTTGGCTCATCAGGTATTAACTTCCCAGTGAAAATAAGCTTAACTACCTGGGAGCAAGTAATGGTTGAATCAACAGACATTCACTTCAGTGTAAATTTTTGGGCTTGTACATCTATGGAATTGTACCTTTTAGCCTCTGGCTCTCCCTGGAGAGTTGGTACTTACTGACTGGGGAGACTGAGATTTGCAATAAAAAAAAGGTGAAATAATGAACCGTGGAAGGCTGACAATTTAAGACCAAGTGCCTGACTTCAAAATCATGCAGTTGCTCAAGTAAGATTACAAAAAAGTATTTACGTCACAAATAGATGTGGTTTGAAGCCCCTTTAATGCTAGAAAGTGGACTCCTTCCTTTATGAAAATCAGTTTCCATTCTTTTCCCTGGAATTGAAAAATAAAATTTAAAAAAAATATATATAGAAAGAAGAAAAACTCCACATTTCTTTAGCAGTATACAAACTCTGATCGGCTTGAGAGAAGAAATGCATTTTAAGGGGAAATTTGACAATGCTGCTGCTGCTGCACTGCATGCCTGTGGCTGTATAGATAACTTCAGCTTGATGGTTCTTAGTCAAGAAAAGTTCTTACCTTTCACAAGCAGTAAATTCACGTCAAAAATATGAAAAAGTTAGACTCAGGCCAAGAAAACTCCCATGTGCTATTTATTAAATTTTCTTCTTGCCTTTTATTTTTATTTTTTTTTAATATCCTCAAACTCCTTAATATAGTTAAAAATAATATATTGCTTAATTGATGCAGATTATTTATGCAGAAAGACATATACAGAAGCCCTTAACTTTTAGCTGGAACTTAATTCTTTTCAGGTTCAATAGAAAGCATGAGTAAAGTAAATATGTGCTTAACACTTTCCTGAAAAGTGTTACTTTTGTATCATCATACAAATTGAGCTCTTGATGGTATTTGCATAAATTGTTTTTGTATAATGGAATTTGCTAAAAATAGTTCCTCTTTTAGGTATGACAATATTTCTCACTACCTGTTATAGTGTATGTGCTTATACACATAGATTATGAGTTAATCTTTACTAAAATATGTTTTAGTAATGTGAATAAAAATAACAAAAATAAAAAATAAACTACATAAGTTTCTGAATTGCAATACATCAATATTAGATATAACAAACATGTTCAAATGAAGCATTACTGTGGATTAACAGCACCATAATTTTAATTTCTTGTAGACAAATAGAGGAAAACTTGCTTTAATTTGTTTCCAGTCTTTCAAATGTGTCCATCGCATTGCTTTTATGTACATAAATTTAACTAAGTTGACATCATAGTAACTTACAAAGCTATAATAGGATGTTTATTTGTGCAATTACAGGCAAAACTTGTTCATACTGATCTTTAAATCCTGATGTGGAACCATTCCTCCCAATGCTACTTGACTTCAGCACAAAATACCAAGACAGAGGAATAAGTCTTGGCTACTATAGCAATAAAGTCTTGTCCTAACTGTAGTATAAAGTAGTTTGAGTAGGCTGGGTGATACCAATTATGATCAGCAAAAAAAGCTAATTTTTCTTTTTAAATATTTAACGCAAAAGTCACTGGCCATTCTGGATGCTAGGTGGTGTTAAATGCTAGTTTTAAGTAGCATGTTTTCCAGTATGCTTAGCTAAAGTTAAAGAAGTGCTTAGTGAACATTTGTCTGTGCATTCATCCTAATGAGACTATCCAGAGGAAGAAGTTCTTTCTGTTTGGAGGACTAGCTGCACTGTCAAAATGTTAGGAAGTAGAAGTGTCAAAATCATTGTTTTGCAAACTGTTTTTTCAGAGTATTATTCTGAATTTGCCTTGCAAAATCAGCAATCAAAATTCTCCATAAAGCAAACTATAAGGTATAATATGTTTCTTACTCTCAGGTGCAGTCGCTGAAAATCTTAGAAGAAAGCTTATACAATGAATTGCTATTATCCTGAAATTTGTTTGTTTTCTTGCTTAGATCATAAACTAAGTAGACATTAGGAGGAAACCACTTAAAAAAATAGAAAATAATATACTTCTAGAAAGAATAACACACAAACTCCTTTCCAGATCCAGCCAATTGCGTGTACTGAATAATTTGCAAGGCAATGTTCTTTTAAGCTTAAAAACATTGAAAGTGATTGAGAAGGGGATGAAGAGGAAAAATATTCTCTTCAGCTCATCCCTTACTTGGCTTTAGTTATTTCATTCTTTTGAAATATTTAGAAGAATGAGATCAGACTCTGATGTGTGACTTTGTTCCCTACACTTTGTCACAGTATTTAGATTCTGAGTTATGAAAAAAGTTGATGCCAGCTGAGGATAGATTTAGTCTTTAAAAAAAAACCTTTTCAGCTTTATTGGCCCATGTCATAGATTTACTGAAAACTGAGTACAGTTTTGTGCACATACTTTTCCTATTCTCATCAAGACAACTTCCTTAATTCATGATAGATTTTACCTAAGTGCCAGAGAGACAGAAAAAGGGTGAAGAGGAGTTTGTTGGACAAACACACTCAAGATGTGCCTCTTTAAAGCTATAAAGAGTTCATATTTATAAATCAAGTAAGTAGTCCCAGTGCCTCAAGAAATAAGGCAAAACTGCTGACATGGCACTGTTGTTAAGTTTTTGTAGCAAAAATGAGTTCAAATGCAATTGGGAGTGACTGTAACACAGACTTAAGGCTTTTGAGACTTAAAGATTATGGTTACATTCCACTCAGACAGTTTTTTTAGATATAGAAAGGATGGGGCAGAGGTTCTGCAGGAGAGGTAAGGGACTAGGTTAATATTTAGCTAACACTGAAATAGAAAAGACAGAGATTAAATTCTCACAGTGTATTAGGGGAAAAAGAAAACATATCAACATTGTACCATATTAGCCAACAAGACTGTGAGAATTCTGCAGATATTAAATAGCTAAAACTTTACTATGTGCAGTATTAAAAAAAACAAATAAAAAAATGAAATATATTGTTTAAGAGGAGAGGAGATAACCCTGTCAGCCTCAAGTGTTTAATCAGTAGAAAAAAGCCAGGAAAGAAAGAATTCCTGATGCATGAGAACAGCTGTTAAAAACAGACCTCAAGCTCAACTCTTACAAGAGCTTTTTGGTATGTCCATACTGCCTGTGTCAGGTTAAAAAAAATTTAAAAAAAATACCTGAGAATAAAATAGATCAATAACAAGTGTTTGTTTTTTACTATCTTACTAGGCAACCTATTGATTAGATCTTTTCCCTATATTTCATTCAAGTGTGTGACTAGTGGAGTGCTTTTATTATTGCCTTTGTTGTTTAGCATGAAGTTACTGACAGATATGTTAGTTTGAACTGCCTTCAGATTTATTATTCTATCATTATTTTCAAGGTTAGGTTGATAGAAAACTATTAAATACTGCTCCCTTCACTTATGAAGACCCAAAGGTTGTTTATTCTTTCTCTGAGAGGAATGAGTCAAAATAAACTCCTCTAGCTGGTGGTAGCTCCAGCCTAGAGATATTCTGTCACTTCAGAATAGACTTTGAACACCAAGAGCTCTATAATAAGGACTCTGCCTAGACATGACATAGTGATAAAACAAAGTCTCTGTCACTTTTCAGGACTTGTGTATCGTAATTTATCCTGATATAGATTGCCACTAGAAGTGCTATAATCCTGTTTATGTTATAGATAGATTTGCAATATAAAGGTGGCTTTTGTGTTTGTTTTAGGAATTCTTGAGAAGATAGAGGCTTTCTAACTCTCACACGTATAACATCTTTCCCATCTCTAGACTGCCTGATATGTGTAAGGAATATCTTGGGAGTGAAAGAAGAGATGAATACATAACCTGCTTATGCTTAGCATCTTTGGTTTTCTTATTAAAACTGGTGAATTAACATATCTGTTGTAAATCCTTTGACATACTATGTCAAATGTCAATCCTATGACATACTTTGACATACTATTGGAGAGGAAGAAGTTCTTTTTATATAGCGGTGAATACTCCCTTCTTCCCCATCATAACGATAGCTGTAAAAGTTGTAAAATCCAAAAATTATTGATTTAAAAATATTTAAGTAAATACTGTTGTCATAGTTTGAAGGTTGAAAGCCACAGTCTTTGAAATCAGATTTAAAGACTAATTAATTTCTGAATAAGGAATATAGCCGTTAATATTGCAGTTAAAGTACACAATTTCTATTTTTCTGAAGACTTCAAATTCTATACAATGGCTTTACTGAAAAACTACTTATGTATATGTATATACAAAATATATTGAATGTAAAAAGCTGAAGAGATGCATAAGATAAAGGAACAACAAATTTCTATCCTATTAGTAACTGATAAAAACATGTCATTGAACTTAAAGCAACTGGTTAAAGTCAATCAGCCTACTGATAAAGGTAATAAAAAGTGATTTTTTCCACAACTTGTATTGCCACTTTAAAGTACAACACTATAAGAACTTTTTGTGTCAACATAGATCCACTCCCTGGAAGCATAAGAGCCATCAGAGCATTAGTAGGCAAATTGCTGTCTCTGAAGAGATGCTTAAGAGGAAAGCATGACTTCCTCTTCTGAACAACACCTGACCCTATGCCTGACCTACCAAGGGAAGGTAAAACTGTCAGAGGTAAACAAAGCTGACTGCTTCTTTTTGATCAAGGCATCTGCATAATGACATCCTTTTCCTTAATTTGGCAATATTTGATCTCTACATTGTTTAGTTTGGTTTAGCATTTTGCTTTGTTTTCTTAGGTGGTGTTTTTGCACACACTACAGCCACAATCTCCTATCAAAAAAATCTGCCCTTGATCTTTCCCCTGATTTGATTCCAAAAACAAATTCTGTTGGGTGCAACATGCCTAAGTATGATGTAATGAATTCAGTTTGCTGCCAACATTATTTTCTTGTGGCAATTTTCATTGACTTTTCTCAGTGTTTTTGGTATTCTGTCTGCTTTGAAAGTGAATAGAGCCTTCACTTAGTTTGGAGGTTTTTTTGACTCCCCAGAAGTCTTTAAGCACGCCTTTTGTTACAGGGAAAGTGGCATACAAAGAAGGTGAATTCAGAAATCATGAGCAATTTTGTTCCAGTGTTTTGGTTTTCCTGGCCTGAATACAAGGGAACATTTCTACTTTTTTTTTTTTTTTACCCCCCCTTATCTCCTTTCTTCCAGCGTTAAACTGTAGTGAAATATATTCAAATAGAAAAGTTGACATTTTCAGTTTTGTGGTGACATTTACTGAATATTCATACATCATAAAACCACCAGCTCTTAGTTGTTCTAAAGCATGGTTGTAGAGTTTGCTAGTTAGCATTGTCTCTTTATTCATTGAAAGCTGGAGCCCAAAGAACTACATGTGGTCACGCAAAGAAAAAGAATCCTACTATAAATATTATAGAAGGTTTTAGAAATACATGTATAGAAGATACAGTTTTCTCATGTAGTGTTTGTAAAGATGGATATCCCAGGTATTGCTCTACCAATCCTGCAAAGCTTTGCTATATTCAGAAGGTAACATTTCAAAAGTTTTATGTGCAAGAAATGGTGGTTACTTCTGTCTGTCATTTCAGAAAATGAAAATCTTTGTATTAAGCTTTCTTTGTAAGCTGTGTAAGAATTTAATTGTGAGATCTGAAGTTTGAGATAAATGCAAATAAGAATATTTGAATGCAAGTATGAACCCCAGCTTTATACTAGAAATCAGCTTTACATGTAGAAATAGGCTATAGTTCTCCAGAGTAGCACTTATCTTCCTTAATCATGACATTATCTCCTTCTTCCAGCAATTGTTTTGTATTACTCTCTGCGCATCTTTTAGCCCATTCAAGAAATTAGTCTGAGGCCTTACACTCAGCAAGCCATTAGGTGACTGGTGTGTAACAAATGTATTGTGGAAAAAAATAATATTGTGGTACTCACTGTGGGTTATACAGAAATGCCTAATGCAGAAAGTAAGTTACAAGGGCAGTGCAACTTTCGGAAGGTTTTAATGCATGACCTGGAGAGTGAGAAACAGAGAGGCATCATTTGTTTCTCCCACTCTGTTCTTCACATCAATCTCCGCTGCTTTCACTCTTCACTATATATTATTGCCTCCCCATTTCCCTTGTCTCCATCTAGCAATCACAGTCAGTTTTTGCTTGGTCCACAGTGAGCAGGCTGTGTTAGATCTGGCTCAGCTTCTACATTAAATGTAGTCACAGGGCTTTTGAGTAACAGCAGCCCGTTCTCCCATGACAGGACAAATCTGCTATTCTTCCATCATATGCCCTTGTCAGTCAACCTCTGATTGAATCATGGCAGCACTGGTGCATCTGCTCAAAACAGTAGATATGTTTCCTGCCTCATTCACATGCTTTAAAGAGTAAAGAAAATTCAATGATCAATCTCAACGTGCTAAAGGTTTGAAAAAGTCACAAGTAGCCCCAAACTGGGTGTTTTTTTAGTTAAGTATATAAACCCACCTACTTTTTCTTTCCTCTCCGTTAACAAATTCCATGTCCACCTTCCACTCTTAAAGTGACAGGACCATGAGACCTGATACAATCTTGTCTTATGTTGTGATTGTAGTTAATGTCATTGTCATCTCTGTGAACCATCATTCTTGGCTGTTGTGTTTTTGGTTTTAATGCCCAAAAAATCTCTGTATGCTCATCACTCAGAATGCAGAACAGCATGGACTCTAGCTTGAACTGTTTGTTTAATCTGCAGACAATGTTACCTCTGTGCTACTCTATCAAATACTTTTCCTAATTATAAGAAAATATAATCTTATATTTGGACTGTTTCATTTGCTGAGGACAAGATGACTTATAAAGCCACAAACTAACTCCCTGGCAGCAGAAACAGCACCGATAACTGTAGGAAAGTGAAATGGGAGTAGAACTGACCAGCTCACAATGCTGAATGCTTGACTGGAGGCAATTCAGCTGAAAATGAAATGATTTTTGATGCACTGAAATGCAAGTCTTTAGGAAAACAAAATGATGCAAGTACAAAGATAACAAAATCATCATGTTAAGAGTCAGATTTCATGTTTTATCACTGATAATTAAATTGATCATGTCTTGCATCCTCTCATTTTACTGTTGCCTCTCTGAAGTTACTGAAGGTAACTCTCTGAAGGTACTCTGATCGTTGGAGTCACCGTTTGAAATAGATCTGTACACTGCTGAATGCCACTATTGCCATTATACCTATCAAGTATGTGCACAAGACTGCTAAATTCGAGTCCATCTCTGTTAACCAAATTAGAGGTAGCATAATTATTAAGCACTATGGGAAAATGCTTCTGTACCTGTAGCCTGTTTCCTCCACTCACCCCAAAAGCAAGCCTTTCATGTCTGGTCTTTACCACCTATTTAGGTGCTACTAATGTAAAAGCACTTTCACTCTGTGCTTTCCAACAATAGTTTGTGGAAATGCTGCTTTTTAGTCATCTTAATCTGAGAAAGCTGTAGTGTGTGGGAGTTGTTAGGCAGTTATCTTGTTGTCCTTTAGATAGACCTTTTATACAATAAATGAACTAAGAGATCAGTGCCAGAATATATCAAACAGTTCTACTCAGAAATCCCATTTTTCCAGCAGAATAATTGGCCTCAAAAATGACTTCTAGAGATTTACACTGCAATCTTCATAAAATGAGCTTTTACTGATGCTATGGAAGGGAGCAAGGAGGACAGTGAGGTTTGCTGCATCTGCGGTACTCTGTATATGGCTATTACTGGTATTAAATCAATATTGGTATTAAGTCAATCTCTGTCAGTAGACTGAGACTTAAGAAACGTAAACATGCCGTGGCTTTAGAAATGATGTCTCATGGGATGCTTATGGTGTTATACTAGCAAACAGGAGAAAACAGAGGAAAAGACCTGGAGAAATTAAAGAGGCTCTTGCAGAAGATAAATAGAATTTTAAATAGAGAAATGTTATGCATCTGCTTGCACACATAAAAATCTTAGCTGTTGTTGAGGTATTCCTTTAAAGCCTTGAGCCATCTTGGTCAATTCCCTGTATGGATGTCCCAGTTTTAGAGTTCACTGTCTTTTTACTGGAAAAGTAATGTAAACATTGATTACACTAATCTTTAAAGTGTCTCTTTTAAAGTGTAAATATTGGATATTACCTGAAACAACGAATTTCCAACTTAAAGTGATTTTTGTAATGAAGTGTTCTAATGTTAACTTCGTAACTTCAAGCTAGTTGCTACTGAATGATGTTTACAGATGTTTCTACTGTGTAATTGCACTAGACATAAAGTTTATGAAAAGAAAGATTTATTTTGATCCAGATTTGGATTAGATTTCTTAGCTGAGCCTTGTGTTTTGTTACATTAGATGAAATCTTCCCTTTTATCTCTTATTTAACTAAGCACTGTGACCTCTATGTAATAATTTTAGTCTTGATTGTTCTACATAAATTGCAAGTATTACAGAAGAACGGAGGATTCAAGATCTATTCTGAAAGAAATGAGCTAAGGCAACCATTCAGTAAGAGAAACAAAGTTTGTTGAGATTAGGTCATTGAAATGCTAACAACCCTTATTCAATAGAGAAAGATTGTTTAAACTACAGCAGAAGTTGGTAGCCTTTGGGAAGAAATTGAGAAGCATTAAAGAGAAATTTTTAATGCTGTCTTCACAGAAAACACATGGAGCTCTCAAAATAACCCTTTGATCAGAGCAAAGACTACGTGATCTGCTAATACTAATTGCAGAGGACCCATTTTTGGCCTGAAGGGCAAGAAGTTTAATTAACAGTGTAGAATGATTTTGGGTTAAAAGTCTAATATTAATCAGAAATTTTAATACTCCTAAGTATTACAAGAGCATAAACAGAAGCAAGAGTCCAGAAAAATGACTGGAAAGTTCTACTTACAATGACTTACACAGGAACAGACCTGAACTCAGGATTTTAATGCTGAGTAACCAGTATGTTGTAGTTACAGGATGAGTCTTCAAGTAGCCATTGTATAGTTCCTGCTTGAGGGGTGCATTGATGGAATTCATAGCTGCTGGTGACATTTATTGTTTAGAAATTATATGTTGATAATGGCCAGTTACAAGGACTTGATATTTTCTTATTGAAATGATGATTTGTCAAGGCTTTTTCTGAGTTATCCATAACACATGTTGCCAATCAACAACTGAAGGGGCTGCCTGTAATAAGAAATGCTGTTACTAACACTAATTGAGTGAATTGAGTGAGATAAAGCATTCAGTACAGAACAGGTTATTGCAGAGAGAATCTCACATTAATCTTTTAAAAAAGAAGATTATTCTTTCACTAAAGGGGAAGATTTCATTTCATGACTAATACGTCCTCATGGAGTTTATTGCTTTAGCATGTTTTATGCTCTCTGTAGTTACTTCTTCACTGTTTCATGTTGGACAAAACTTCATAACCAATATGGATAATGTTTGTGCCAAAACTAATATTCTGGAAAGGTCATACCTGTGACTAGGCAGTTATTTCCATCAAAAGAATACAGCAAGAGGAGGAAAAAAATACAAGTCTGTTCATATAACCCTGAAGTCAGATTTAACAGACTGATGCAACTTAGTCTAGAAAGGACTGTGATACTTATTCTTGTAGGCAAACCTTATCAAACTGATCACTGTACATACCAGGCCAG